>NW_025920222.1:210153-345054 GCF_902686445.1 Sciurus carolinensis | reverse complement strand
TGGAAGTACCAAGATTAATTTACATGAAAATAATATTCTGATCTTGTTAGTTTGAAAATAATACAGGTTCTGAAAATAGATCCAAATCTTCATCATGTGACCTTGGAACCTGACTTTCCTAACAAGACATTCAAAGTACAAGAAATAAAAACAAGAATCAGTAAATGGGATGAATTCAAACTAAAAAGCTTTTTCTCATCAAAGTAAACAATCAGTAATGTGAAGAGAGAGTCTACAGAGTGACACAAAATCTTTACCATACACACTTCAGATAGATCACTAATCTCCAGAATTTAAGGAACTCAAAAAACTTAACACCAAAAGAAATATATATAACCCAATCAATAAATGGGCTAAGGAACTGAGCAGATACTTTACAGAGGAATATAAACAATCAATCAACAAACATGAAAAAATGTTCAAAATCTCTAGCAATTAGAGAAATGCAAATCAAAACTACTTAAAGATTCATCTCACTCCAATCAGAATGGCAATTATCAAGAATACAAGCAAGAACATATGTTGGTGAGAATGCAGGGAAAAAGGTACATTCATACATTGCTGGTGAGTTTGAAAATTGGTGTAGCTACTCTGAAAAGCAGTATAGAGATTCCTTCAAAAACTTGGAATAGAACCAACATTTGACCCAGCTATCCCACTCCTTGGTCTATACCAAAGGTTGTAAAATCAGCATACTACATTGACACAGCCACAATAATGTTTATAGCAGTTCAATTCACAATAGCTAGATTGTGGAACCAACCTAGATGCCCTTCAATAGATAAATGAATAAAGAAATTGTGGTATATATACACAATGGAATATTATTCAGTCATAAAGATGAATAAAATTATGATATTTGTAGGTAAATGGATGAAGTTGGAGAATATCATGCTAAATGAGATAAGTCAATACCAAAAAACCAAAGACCAATTGTTTTCTCTGATAAGTGGATGCTGATAAATGGAGAGGGTTGGAAAATGGAGGAATTTTATATTGTGTAGAGGGAAATGAGGGGATGGAGGGGGCAGGAGGAAGGAAAGATGATGGAATGAAAGAAATCATTACCCTATGTACATGTATGATTACACAAATGGTGTGAATCTACATGGTATAGAAACAGAGCAATGAAAAGTACTCCAATTGGTTCAATGAATCAAAGTGCATTCTGCTGTCATGCATAACTAAATGGAACAATAAAACAAAAGAATAATACAGTTTGTGTTCCCTGTTTTGCCAATTACCATTCAGTCATAGTAAGTAGGACTATTTATAGATTGTTGCGAGTGTTAAATGAGAAAATATGTGAAAACTCCTTAGGATAGCACCAAGAACTACATAAATAAATGCAGTTATTTTGTTATTATCATATTCATATTAGTGGTATGCTTCATCATAAAGTCACTCAAAACTGATGTTGAGTCACCCTTAAGTTAACACATTGGTTAATCTACTCCCAATGGTTTCCTTGAAACATCCTTGGCAGCAAAATATCTTTGGTGATTTCAATTCACTACATTCTTAGGCTTTCATATGGCCTACAGCTAACATGGAACAGGTCAGGGGATTTCAGAGTCTAAACCAATTTATCACTAGAGTCAACAGAATTGAGCATGCTCCTGAGAACCGAGTAGCCATTCCAGCACTCTACCCAAGAATTCTGGACTGACCTTGAGGCCCACTCAGCAGCTCCAGCTCCGAGACATCCTCAGCGTGTGCCCCCTGGCAGCTGTGCAGTGCCCGCTGGGTCCTCCCCCACGCACCAGAAAGGCCAAGCACTCAGGGCCCCGGGCCAAGCCTCTCCCAGCCAGATGGAGGGCAACGTGCCCGGCTCCTCACTAGCCATACAGGTGAAGGGCAGGCCTGGAGGTGGTGTGGATTCAGGTGGAGGAGCAGGACTTAGCTAGTGCAACCTGATGGGTAAGTGGGCTCCCGGCGACAACCGCTCAGACCCGCCAACTCCTGGGCACTGGCCTTTTGCGGCCAGGGTCGTGAGGGCAGCTTTCCCGTGGGCCCCGGGCCTTTGGTCTGCCGGCAGTGGGTGGGTGCGGATGGTGCCAAGCCCCAGCCGTGCGCATGGGCCTAGGTCCTATCCAGTTGTCCTGGCCGGCGGGAGGGGAGACTTGCAAAGGTGCGTGAAGCGCAGGCCTCAGAATAGGGTCTGCGTCCTGGCGCCCCAGGCTGTGTGATTGCACTTCAGATTCTGGTGCAGTTGATGATTTGCCACTGGTTAATCACCCTCAAGGCTGTATTTTGACAAATGCAAACAAGCAAAAGTTTGTAGGCTCCTTACTGCACGTGTTGTCGATTTCAGGTCCACCCGACCTCCTCTTGGTCTTCTAAGCTTGGAGAGTGCAGATAGTGACCCACAGCACCCACCCTCCATCCAGCCTCTCCCAACCTCCTTTTCCTTATTTATCAGATCCAGAAAGTGGTGGTGCCTTAGCGGAGTGACAGAATCATGCTCAATAATAATATAGCCATTTACTCATCATTCTATTGAAATGCTAATGAGAGCATGCTATTGGGTGTTGGGTGCGGGAAACAACAAAGCAAAGATGGGCCCTGTCCACTGAGTTTCTTGATTAGTGAACCAGTGCTTTTCAAAGTATGAAAGCAAGCCTTTATTCAGCTCATACTCATGCACTAAATACCACAAGAGTGTGAGGTTCTGTTGTTCTCCGAAGGAAACCAAAGGTGTAGTTCTGTGTTCTGCTTAGAAGAGTGATGGATGTGGATGGATGGAGAGGGTTTATCTCTGAAGAGTAGGAGTCTGTCAGAGTGTTTATCCAATCTAAGTATGAATTTTTGTGTTCAGCGTATCTTGACTAAAGTGTAAATGGCTAAGTGCTTGCCTATCTACAGTGTGTGCATGTTGATATCCAGCTACAGAGAAACCTACGTGTGGATATGAGTTAGTGAAAATGAGTAGACAAGAAGTGTGAAAATGGAGAGGGTGAGATAGAATGAGTAAAAGCATAAGTATATTAGGAAAATTAGTGAGGGTATTTATCAACTGGTGTTTATAAACTGATAGTGTAGGGAAAGAAACAGAAAGAAGAAGTAGCCTAAGGCACAATTATTGAATATTGTAACTCATAATTCCTATTTACCAAAATAAATTAATATTTTGGGAAACTACTCTTCGTGAGTTAAAATTTTTAATTTTCCTAATTCCAGAAGTAGTTCTTGTTCTTTGTAAACTATTAGGGGAAATAGCCTATGCTTTTGGTTGTGCCAGTGATTTCAGATTGGTTCCTGATTCCTGGTCATGAAGGTTGATGCTACCTTAATGAACAAATTCTATGGTAGTTATTCAGTAGTTGTACCAGGAAACTAAACCTGGAGGCTACTCTTCTAGTCCTTCCAACAATTTTATGGTGACTTAATTCCCTATATTAAATTATGTTCTGCCTAACATTTTTGGATTTTTTTTAATTTTTGCAGTTGTCTCAAGTATTAAATACTGTTATCTTTGTGGATATAGTTTCATATTTTAATTAAATGTCTTTTATGGTAATTACAGATTCACATTCTGTTTAAAAAATATAACAGAGATTCCATGTAACCTAACTCAGTTTCTCCAATGGTAATATCTTGCAAAATTATTTAGAATATTATAGCCCAGACATTTACTTGATATAGTCAAGAGCCTGAACATTTCTGTTACTGGAGTCCTAGGACAGAGGCCTAACTCTGGAGATCCAACAGATCAGGTGTGACCACTCTTCCAAAAATCTAAACAAAAAAGGTAATTATGAAAACATGCCAGGGCCTCTGTCCTCCATTTTTATATACTGCAACATGCATATATTTTATCCTTTTGTTGATGTAGGTCAAAAGAGGCTTGATACCTGAGGAGATTTCAGGAAGCAGGTTCATTGACTGCAGGGTCCAGGGTGGCTCTTTAGATCCAGTGGGAGGAGGGAGTTGGAGGTTTTACATGGCTTTTGCTTTCTGATCCATCCCCTAGACCAGGTTTCATAAATTTTTATCAAGAAAACAGAGATAATATCTTTTTGTACAATAAGCTTGCAGACTAACTCTGACACACCTTTTGTGTGCAAACCTGGAATTTACAAGAAAGGGCTAGCTTCAAACCCCAAGACATCCTGCTGATCTGACAAGAGGAAAAGCTTAATTATGGCAAGGGTCTTTTGGGTGGAGGTACCTAGTCTGCTTCACTATAATCACCTCCTAATCACAACTGGTAAAATTCTCCTTTCCTAATGATGTATGTGATTTGATTGTGTAGTCCAGGATAAATCAGTACAATCTTCCCATCTCAAAACCCTGAACTTTAATTGTGTCTGTGGTATTTTTTGCCAAATAAAGTAACATACTCACTGATTTTGGGGCCTACACATGAACTCTTTGAAGGCCACTCTTTATCTACCACTCCAACCTTTTACTTTTGAACTATTTATAGATAGATGCTCATACATTTCCATTCTTATCTCTGCTTCTATGTTGAAGCATACAGTCCTACTTTTATTTTGTCCTTTAGCATGTGACACTCCACAGCACAGTAGTGCTAGGTTGTAGGAAGCCCAGAGAAGGTGCTTGAAGACAGCTTGGGAGACATGATTCATTGGGGAAAGCTTATAGCAGATCAGTGGCAGCTCCAGTAAGAGTTCCATGGCAACAAAGTGACTGAGAGCATCTGTGTCTCTTAAGGTGCTTCTCCAAGCAGTACCTCTCTTTCTGTGGTGTTTTGCCTAGTGGCACTGCCCAAATGAGTGACATGTGCCCTTTCCCCAGTGTCCTCAAATTTTTGCTCATCCCCATTCAGGGGGGAGGGAGCTTATGCATTAGACTGAAGAAGCAGTGACATCAGCATTAGTTTGCTTATATGACCAGCATTCCAAGGAGCAACTGACACAGTATACAAACAAGAAAGTAGATTTTTACACATAACACTAACTTGCCCTAGTCCCAGTGTGCATGAGAGAAATCCAGTGTCCTTTAAGATAATATGTATCTGAACTTTCCTTATCAGGTTTGCTCTCATTTTTCCATTAATTTTGATAGGTTTTTGGGAACAGAAAGGAAGCATTCAGAGACATAGCGTTTTACTGTTCCCCTTTTATTTAGTAACAACACAGCACAAATGGCGAATTCAGATAGTGCCATTAATCAAGCATGTAAACTATCCATATATTGCTTGTTAAGTTGCATCATTACCAGGGGCGCTTCATTTCCAGGAAAGGACAATGGCAAGAGCTGGGTATTAGAGAACAAATCCCAAGCTGAGTTTCTCATCTATCAAGTGGATAATATAAAAGCAACAGGTTATTTTAGGGCTTTTATTGGTGACCCAAGTCTGCACATAAAGTAATTTGGAAATCAGCTAATGTTTTTATACATAAAACTTCCCGGTAAAGATATGGGTAGTAAAGTTTGACATTAAGGGAATGTAAGCCATGTTCTTCATTCAGAGTCTTAGAGCTTAGCCCTCATATATGTCTACTCTCTGATTTTGCTGTATTTTTTTTAATTTCTAGGAATTCATCTACACCCTTATCAACTAGAGGGAGTTAACTGACTGGTCCAATGCTTCCACTGTCAGAATGGCTGCATCCTGGAAAATGAGATGGGCCTTGGTAATACCTGTCAGGTATGTTAGTGTGGAACAAGCACTGTTCACCTCCACCTATATACCTCCTCACATTTCATTACCATCTTAGCTATTAGCTATAAGATCTATTTTTATATTAGAATGTAAAATGCCTCACTTTTATTAAGAGATCACAACCTTGGAATTGATTTTTCCAGTTGTGGGGGTGTTTAAGAATCATGTCATTACCCTTATTTTATATGAGCTTTGACATGTATCTATGAAAAGAGTTAATTACTTGAGTTAGAAGTGCAGATAATGGGCTCATGCTAGGACTTTTCTCTTTGTTTATGTATACTTGTCCAAGGATCAAATTGACTCTGACCTCCTTAATAACACTTTATGAAGTTAACTGTATTGCTTCTAATTTTAATCTCCCTTCCTCAGTGGGGGTGGGTTGGAGTGGGGCTGCTTCCCATTTTTATACTCTGATAGAGAAATGAAGAGGAAGTACACTATTTTCCAAAATACAACTTAGCCATCTAATGACCTTAAAAGGAGTTGAGGTATGGGGCTAGGGTTTTAGCTCAGTGTTAGAGAACTTGCCTAGCATGTGTGAGGCCCCTTGTTCAGTTATCAGCACCACATATAAATAAATAAAATAAGGATCCATCGACAACTAAAATTTTTTTAAAAAATTGTTTCAGGTGAGGTAGAGCCTAGAAACCTGGAGAATCAGAGGTAGTCCCCTTGGACATTGATCAGTAGGTGGTCTGTTGAAATTGATGTCTCTGTCAGGATAATCAGCAATACTGTCCTGGGTTGACATATGTGGGCTTGGATTAAAGCAAAGTTCAGTCACGACATCACTTAGGTTAATCACACAAGGATTACTTTTCTGAAGGATACCAAACATATAATTATGATATATGTTACAGGCAGCTTGATCAGAAATTAGGAAGATAAAAACTTCCTAATCCCAAGAAAGTTTCACCAGTTGTCACTAGTGAGAATGAGCAAAGGTCTCATAACCTTTTTAGAAGTTCACCATCTCCTCAAATGCTCAACTTACATACATATATTTTGAGCTGGAGCAGTGCTGCATGTATGCTAGTCTCATAATATTTTGAAGGCTACTTTATTTAGTCCAGGTATACCTCATCAATCTTGGCATTATTCAGACCACAATATGACATCTCAGTAGGGTCCCCTGAGATTCATCACTGATCCCTCTTAGCTTTCTTGGGCAAAGAAAATGTTCCTGGTTTATTCCTGCTCTGAGAATTATGAAAGTAGAATAAAACTCAGATTCCTGGAGGTGAGGTTTCCTTCCTATAATCTCTTTTGTCTCAGTCATTGAAATTGTTCTACTGACTTCATTGAGAGCCAGAAAATTCCACTTGTCCCTTGCCTTTTCAGCTCTAGTTTAAATTCTTTAAATATATACCAACTCCCAATCTGTTTTCGTAGAAGTATGTAGAATTTTTGCATCTACAGTTTGAAGAACACTGGTTTGCAGTTTTCCTTTCTTATAATAATTTTGTCTGGTTTTAGTATTTTGGTAAATCTGGCCTCATAGAATAAGTTGAAAAGTGTTCCTCTTAAATTTTCAGGAAGAGTTTATGTAGAATTGTTATTATTTATTTTTTAGATGTTTGATAGAATTCACTAATGACTCCAAATTAATTTTGTAGACACATCTAATTTTTGGTAATAAAAGATAATTTTTTTCTAAATTGTATCCTCAGGGAATGCTAAACACAATGATTTCAATCCAGTTAAGTAACTTATTAGAGGGTTGCTCTGAGCACAGTTTGGGCTGGGATAGTTAAATAAGAAAATTATTTCCTTTATGAAATTAATGTGATCATGTCAAAAAAAATGAACTGCCACTCTATCATCATGGCATTCTAACCACCTGCAAGCAGCAAGGTATATTTTATATCAATAAAGTTATAGTGCACATATAGCTCATATGGTTTCTATTTGTTAATGTACCACTGCCACTATAATGTTGCATTTTATTATATTTGCAATCACTTTCAACTGGCTGCATAAAATGCCATCAAGAGAATTTATAATTTACTTAAATATTCTATTGATAGGAGTCATGAGTCTCCCCTTTTTTGGGGTTACTTAAGTTAATTTTGATGTGAACATCTTTGAGCATATAGTTTTCACAGGATTTAGAATATGAGCCTTGGGGCCTATGTTTTCCTCAGAAATATCACAGTATTTGGGGATGCAAGCTCTTCAAATATTTTCATTTGTTGAGAGTATGTTTTTTCCTTATATATCACAGCAAATTTAGAGTCATAAGTGGCTTCAGGCATCTCCTGAAGTATGCCCATTGGACTTTACAAAGTTTTATTTTATACCCATACTTCTTATGAGAATCATTTATTGTCTATTTTCCCCATTTGAATGTGTGTTCTAGATATGAGCATATACAAATATGGCATAACAAATTCCACTGTTCAGTATAATTATAACGTACCAACTAAAAAAGACCAAGAGCATTTATAGGTTTTGTTCACATAGAACTTGAGCCAATAGAAGGTACTCTATGAATTTATACATAAGGAAGGAAAACACAGAAGGCAGGAGACAGTTGGGAAGGAAGGAAAACACTCTCATCAGGGCAGCTGGGCCAGCAGCAGAGGACACAATGTGTAAGTCCTATTTAGAGTCAGGTCTTAGCATTTCTGGCTTTATGTTTTCAAGTATGCCTTCTCTTTTCCATCAGTTGTGTTGGTTTCATTGATTTCTGCTTTTTCCTGACTTTTTTTTCTTGTGTTAGAAGTTCAATTACATGAATATTGAGCCTTATTGCTTGTTAACTCCTGAAGTAATTGAACACCATCAATTCCCTCAGCAAGCTCACTGAGGCTTACCTAATTTTGCTCTAGGAATGTACTAGTGTCCTAATGTGTGAAAGATTGTACATAATTTCTTTATGAAGCAAGTCATATATAAGAGTTTGTGTTTTCAACCTACAGCTGTGGGAACTTTGTTGTTTCTTATGGGAAAATGTGATCAAAACTGCCTTCTTGCTTTGTTTCAGATGATTACACTCATAATTTACTTAGCAGGAAGGTTAAATGATTAAGGATCATTTCTGATTCTCTGTCTCCTGTCAGTTTTGAACAACTGGAAAAAAGAAATGGAAAGATACAGAGTAGATGCAGCTGGACTTGTATTATTTATGTTGATATTTTTCTAAATGATGTGTAAAATATCATAAATCAAAATCTTATCATATTCAATGATTTTATTCCAGAATTCTTAAATTCAAACATTGTAGGTTAAGACACAGGATCTGATGCGGGGGTATCCAATGTGTGTTACTGTTACCATTCTGCAATTTCAAGGCTAGTACATGCTTATTTTTTTGTTCCTGTATTTATTCATTACTGCCTGATTTTGAGATAGATATCCTCTAGCATACCAATGTCTTTGTTTCCTTTCTTTTAAATATTTTTGAAAATTTTTCATAATGGTTGCCCTAGTGATTATAATAAATATTTTCATTTAAAATAATTTTATACAGATTGATGCAACAATTTCAATAGTATATAAAGCTTTACTTCAATATAGCTTTCTACCTTCATATTGCTCTTATTGTCATATAAATTGCATCTTTTGGTATCATAAATAAAATTTACTTATAAAGGGAGAAACTGTCCTTCCCATAGAAACATAGGAAGTAGCTTAAATGAGAAACATAACTGCATTTTCAGTTAGCACAAGATCCTCTGAGACCTGATCTTTCTCTCTGCTTAGCACAGACATTCTGCTGAGATTTAACCTTATTCTAGATTACAATTCAGACTCCCAGTATTGTTTCTGAGATCAGCACCTTATGAATGGGGTCTGCACATTGCAGTCCTTTAATGACATGCACACACCATCTCATGGCTCTAGCATTTGTGTTCATCTGCTTCTTTTCTTGGATTTAGATTTGAACCAGGTCTTTCCTGTATAATGTATGCAGGGGACAAGGAGAAAAGAGCACATCTTCAGCAAGATCTAAAGCAGGAGTCATTTTCATGTGCTGCTGACTACCTATGAGGTATTCATTTGTTTCTCTAAAGCAAGAATTCTAACCTGGGTCCTTAGAAATTGTAAAATCCATTGAAATTATATTTAAATTTTTTTGATAGCAAGTATTTTTCTAGGGGGACAGCCTACCTCCATCAAGTTCTAAAAGAGGGACTGTGACCAAACAAAGTGAAGGATCACTGTGCTTCAAGTTAGCTAGATATATTTTCCTCTTTTTCCTGGTGGATCAAGGGGGAAAGCTTTCCTCTTGAAGTTAAAGAGACACTTTAACTTCATCTTTTGGCAACTAGCAGTAGGCCTGCAGGCAGGTGAGAGGGTTTTGTATACAGAGGCATCATGTTTGGTAATGGGATTATAGGAATGGGGGATACTTAATTCTAGTCTCATTTTGTATCCTTGTTTAAACTAAGACTGGGTAACTGTAAGACCTTCCACTTAACCATATCTCCCTTCTGTTCATATGATAGTGCTAGTTTAGAAATTGGGCTTACATGTTTTTTTACAGAGTTAAAAATTTAAAAGACTTAGAGCCTGTCGTTTAAGAGAGTTAAGAAGAAATAAGAAAGTAGCATATTAATATCAGAATTTATCAATTGCAGTGTTTTTATTTTTTTATTTTCTTATTTTTTTACTACCAGGAGTTGAGCCCAAGGGTGTTTAACCACTGAGCCACATTTCCAGCCCTTTTTATTTTTCATTTAGGACCAGGTCTCACCAAGTTTCTTAGGACCTCATTTAAGTTGTTGAGGCTTGCTTTGCACTGGTCATTCTCTTGCCTCAGTGTCCCAAAGTCATTGGGATTGCAGCTATGCACCACCACTCCCAACAATACTAGTCTTTTTAATGTGTTTTCCTTAATTTTTTAGATTTGCTTAAAAGATGCACCATTTCTAAAATAGTGTGTATATTGTACTCTGTCAGAAACTGTGCTGCATGTGTGGAAGTCTTATCTCTTCTTACATTGTCTGGTACTTTCTCACTTTCCTGATATGTCTGGTTTGTCCTCTTTGGGTCCTGTTTATTCTTAGGCAGACATAGTGGGGGTCTTTTGTTCTAATCTCTACTCATTAGCTATGTATCCTTAAGTTAGCTATTTATTTTTCTTGAATATCAGTGTCCTCAATGGTAAAGAGGGGATAACAGTCTTTCTTTGGATGACTGTTGTGAGAACTGAGATTATATCTACATGGTTGGTGTTTAGTACAGTCCAAGTATTTTTTTGTTTGTTTCTTTTTGTTTTGGTACTGGGGATTGAATCAGGAATTTTCTATCACTGAGCTACATCTCTGGTCCTATTTTTTTTTTATTTTAACATGTTGAGATAGGGTTTCTGTGAGTTGCTAAGGATGGACTCGAATTTGTAATCCTCCTGCCTCAACTCCCAGAATCTCCAGGATTATGGGTGGGTGCCACAGTATCCTGTCTAGACACTAGATTTGTTACCTTGTAACTTGCATAGACATCTTTTAGGACTGCTATTTGGTGATTTTACTGTAATATAGGAGGCTTTTCCTGGAAATAACAAAGTTCTGTGGTATATATACACAATGGAATATTATAAAGTCAAAAAGAAGAATAAAATTAAGGCATTTGCAGGTAAATGAATGGAATTGGAGAATATCATGCTAAGTAAAATAAGCCAATCCCCAAAACCAAAGGTCAAATGTTTTCCCTGATCAGTGGATGATAATACAGAATAGGGGTGGGGGTGGGGGGTAAGAGAAGAATGAGGAACTTTAGATTATGTAGAGGGAAATGAGAGGTGGAAGGAGGTCAGGGTATGAAAGATGGAATGAGGCAGACATTACCCTGTGTACATGTATGATTACACTAATGGTGGGAATCTACATCATGTACAACCATATAAACAAAAAGTTGTACCCCATTTTTTTGTGTACAATGAATTAAAATGCAGTCTAGAAAAATAAAAAAGACCTTAAAAAAGGAAATAACGAAGTAGCAATCAGTGCTGTAGAATTAACTTTTTAGAAAGGATGTGTGAAGTATACTCCTAATTTGTCATTTTAAATTACATTTTGGTAGCAGGGATTGAACCCAGGAACACTTTACCACTGAGCTGTAAGCCCAGCCCTTTTCATTATTTAGTCTGAGATAGTCTTACTAAGTTGTTGAGGCTGGCCTCAAATTGCCATCCTCCAGTTTCCCAAATAGTTGTCATTATAGATATGCACCATCCTGCCCTGTTTGCTGCTTTGCCATTCAGAAGGCTTTGTTTTCAGAGTGCCTTATCAATATTTTAAATATTTCTTGCTCATCTAGGTTGTTGCACATGGGTTTCTGTTGTAATCTTATTTTGAAGTACTTAAGACTAGGTCATAGATTTTATGACTATGTAGTATTTTGTTTTATTTAATTTACATTTAAATGAGTATATTATCTTCAGAAGAGTATATGCTTTTCCTCTTTTTATTCTTTTACTTTATTTCTTTAATGTCATGTCATGTTAATTTTGTGTCATTTCAGTTTATGGCGCTGGGCATTGAAACTCTGGCCTCCCACATGGTAGGCAACTGGTCTACCACTAGTTTTTTCCCCATCTCTTCTTCTTTTTTTTTTTTAAGGAGGTAATATCTAAATATCATTTAATTTTTTTTGTTTGTAGGGATTTTCTTTTTCTTTATTGTAAACAAATGGCATACATGTTGTTTCTCTGTTTGTACATGGAGTAAAGCCATACCAATTGTGTAATCTTCTTTATATTCTTAATATCTTACTTAACTTTTTTGAAGTCTCTCCATGAAAAGGAACTGTTGAGAGTTACTGGTAAAAACCAGGAAAGTAAATCATTGAGCTACCTCATAAGCCAATAGGGGGATAAGCAGTATAAAGATATCCATATACAAGGTAATAAATGTCAAGTCTCAAAAGATATTAAAATCAGTACATAAATGTTCTTGGGTTCTTTTTATAAATTGTCCCATTTAGGTTTCATGAAAACCCTAGTAGGCAGGTATTATTCATTTTACAAATGAGGAAATTAACAGAACAGTTTTCCCAGTAACGCAGAGCAGATATTTGAGCAGACATTCAAACCCAGCACTTGGTGCCATGGCTCTTCTTTTGAAGAGAGCTTCTCTAAGTATCTAGAAGCACTGGAGTGTCACCTTATTCTGCATTTTTTATATACATTTTTATATCTCAGTCTGTTCTGAATGCATTTCTGAGTGGAGTAAAGAACCTTCGTAACAAAGGGATATTAATAATGTTGACTTATAGTAAGAATCCCACAACATAGGTATATTCTTTCAGTATATTTTTTAAGGTTTTATTTCTCCATTACTATATTGTACATTAGGAAAATAATTACCTTTGATGAGTGACTCAGCCCACCTACATTCATTGAAACAAATCCACCTCACTTGGCCTTCTGCATTGAATAAGCATGCATTTTTAGATGTTTGTGTTCATACAAACCTGTGTCTAGTCCTTCAAAAGGAATAGGATCTAATCTACTTTGAATGGTACTATAGTATGGACACTCAGCACCTATGTCATAACCACTGTCCAACCTCACTGGGACCCTATCTCCTTTTAATCCTTAAATGCATCCCCTGCTTCCACTGCCCAGTGCTCTCCTTGGACTTCCTGTCCTGTCTTTGGACCCCCAGATCACTCTTCACCTGCACAACTCTCATTAGGTAAATGGCAGTAGTCATCTCTGTTCCTCTGAATTTTATCTGTAACCTCAGAGTAAGAAGTCTTCCTTTTTATAGGCCAGCCTATACACAGATCTTTCTTTTAATTCTTGACATATTTATGTAACCTTTCAGAATTTTAGTCTCCTTGTTGGCACAATTATGGTTGCTTATCTTATTCTTTTGGATTGAATAACACATAAAGCCACAAGCACAATGTCTGGTACATAGTACAAGATTATAAATGTATCCTTTTCTTTTTTGTCTCTGGCCCCTTACTTCCTGCATAGATCTTTCTCATATTGGTAAAAGAAAAAAAAAAGCACTTGGTAACCTCTGAGATAGGAAGATTATGATTCCAGATATATTTCTAACAGATGGGATTACTGTTAGTGTTTCTAACAAGTCACAATTTTGTAGTAAGATGTGGTTGTGAGAAAAGTGTTTGAACTATCCAAAAATGAATGTTTGGATTTTCTCTCACAACTTCACATGGAGTATTCTTGTTGTGGATGAAGCTCACAGATTGAAAAAACAAAGTTCTCTGCTGCATAAGACACTTTCAGAGGTAAACCCAAAGGATAGTCTTAGTTTTTATATAACCCTCCTTCATTTTTTAATTGACTTTATTTCTTAGAGCAAGTTAGGTTTCCAACAAAATTGAGTAGAAAGTATAGAGAGTTTCCATATGTCCCCTGCCCCTTTACAAACATGCTCCACCCATTCTCAGCATCTCCCTGAAGAGAGATGTTAAAACAAATGAACCTGCACTGATATATCAGAATAACCCAGAGTCCATAATTTATGGAATCACTTTTGCTATTGCACATACTTTGATTTTTGAAAAACAGGTATTGACATGTATCCACCATTATAGTATCACACAGAATGGTTTCACAGGCTTAAAAATTTTATATCCCATGTATTCATTGTTCCTTCTCCCTTCCACCTCCCCTTTGAAAACATGTAGTTTAGGTCTATACATAGTCAACTGAATTGATATGTTTTTAGACAGATTTCTGCAGGGCTAAATGAACCTGTTTTGGGGGGTTAGAGGTAGTGACAAAAGTAGGATTGAATATGGATAATTACTTTTCCTTTCTCTTTTCTATAGGAGATAATATTTACTAAAATTCAGTTTTCAAATGAGCAAGACCATACTCCAATAAAAAAAAAATTAGTTTTTTAGAGATGTTTCACCTCTCTTTTGAGTGTCTTTAATTTCCTGGCAAAAATAATCTTATAGTTCTGCCTGCAGTCTCAGATGTATTGGACATCCTTACTGCCCCCCCCATTAACCTAGTCAAAACTTTGACCACATGGACTCATGAAAAGACCAATTTCTTATAGAACATTGCCTCCAATCTCTCATCTGTCATAATTTTTGTTATGATACCCTTGATTTCATTCCCTTCTCTCAATCTCTTCTATCATTCTGGCAAAGTAGGTGAGAAGCATCATTGTAACCTAGTGCTGCCCTTTTGTGCTGAGAAGCCAGTGGAACATAAACTACCTTCTACTTGTTTACCTGATGAAAATTTTCTCACTCATGAGAACACACTTGGTAATTTCTGAGATGATAATAGAAAGTTGGTCCTCATCCTATAATAAATCACTTAATTTGAGTTCATTTGGCAGAAAATCTTAGATCCAAATTCTATATTTAATGGCCTACAAGTTGCAGTTTTTAGAGTTTTATTGAAGATGTAATCAGTTTTTATTAATTTCAAACATTTTTATCCCCTGTCTGGTAGAGCATCCTCTCTCTCTGTTGTTCTCTTTTCCTCCTTTGTATGGACCCTTGATTGTGTCTCTTTGCCATAAGTTTGTACTTTAATATTTAAAATACTATATATAAATAGAATATGACTTTTCAACTTTGCTGTATTACTTGTATAATTTCTGTGTCAGTTCAGAGGTTGACCTTACTTGGCCTAATAATTTTATTGTTATTTTTTTCCTTCATTCATCTCTCCTGTTATTGGTGTTCTTATCTGTTTCTCAATGTTTTTCCTTTTTTTTTTCTTTTTTTTTGGTGATGCTGGTAATTGACCCAGAGCTTCATGCATGCTAGGTAAGTGATCTGCCAGTAAGCCACATTCCCTGCCCTGTTTATCAAAAAATTAAAGAACTGCTTTCATTATTGGATTTCTTATGGAAGAATGTCAAGAAACATCCAGAAATCTTGATATCTTGCATCTGATGTACTGCAAAGCTTTATAAAGTTATTTTGTTAGTGTACATCTTCTTGCTTGTAGCAGAGAGGCAAGAGGCCTGAAGCTGTAGCTCTGGCTTTTCAAATTCCTCAGGTATATGTCTTTACTCAGATGGCTGAGTTAACACCCCTTGTGAGTCATAACATTTTTGAATCTTTACATAGATTGAATAATAATAACCTTAGTGAATAATTGTGTAATACTCAGAATTCACAAGGTGATGTTACTTACATTCCTATGACAGTGTCTTCTTTACAGATTATTATCCCCTTTAGTTGAAACTGAAGAGATATTATCTCCTACATTAAACAGAGTGTACCACTTGAACTTGAGCCTCCTGATTTTATGGACTTAACTCATTTCATTAAATTATGTCACTCTGCATTGCAGTAAACGTTGTCATGAGTAACTCAGTTTTGCTTTCCAATGTTAGGGATTTTTAATTGCATTTATTTTCATATTCTAGTTCTCAGTGGTCTTCAGTCTCCTGTTGACTGGAAATCCTATCCAAACAGCCTCCAGAAGCTCTACTCTCTCCTCAGTTTTGTGGAACTTGAGCTTTTTTCCAAGGAACAGATGGAAGATTTTGTTCAATGTTACCAAGATATTGAAAAAGAGTCCAGATCAGGTTAATTCCCATTCAATAAATTATTCCCAAGAAATCTTGACACACAAACTTTCCTAATGCATAACAGTTATAGGTAGAAAAGAAAGAGAATGGATAACCAAAGGATACCTGCAGTTCTTCAAAGAACCACTAACACAAGGCAGATGTTGGGTTCCTCATGTTCTATCCAGTTGTCTGCTATTCAAGATTCTTATTTGTTTGTTGCATGATTCTACAATAGGGCTTACTTGGGTTCATTTTTGTAAGAAAGTATAAAGTACCAACTTATCTGTATGCCTTTTAAAAAAATCAGCTTATAATTTTCTTTTTATTTTTTTTTCCTTTTGTGGTATTGGAGTTTGAACCCAGAGGTGCTTTACCACTGAGATACATTCATAGTGCTTTTGTAAACATTTGAAGACAGCATCATGCTAAGTTTATTAGACTGGCCTTCAACTTGCCATCCTTCTTTCCTGAGTATATGTTACCATGACTGGCTTCAAATTGTAAATTTTTATAAAGACTTTTACTTTCCATGCCACTTTCCAGTGCAGAAAAGTAAGTGCATGTTGTAGTCCCAAACTGTCCTTAAGAATTCTGCAACACTGGTATTTCTCTTTAACACTTTGCAGAAACCAAAATTCTGAGATGAGTGGGGAATGGAAGTAAAAAGGGAAGCCTTCATTAATATAACCAGTAACTTTCTCTTATACCTTTGTCCCTCTGCCTCATGGAATTTTCTGAATATTCCTGTAATATCTGAATATCCTAGGTTAATTATCCAAAAGAAATGGCAGGAGACCAACTAGTGATTATAAATGTACTGTTTAAATATGAGTTGCAAAGACTTCTTATAGCACAAATTTTCATACCACAGGATAAACATTACCTTGTGAACATGCTCTGATTGATTCTTCCTATGTTTAGAGTTGCCAGATAAATTATAGGACATCCAATTACATGTGATATGGGACAAATTGGTATTGAAAAACTATTGTTTATCTGAATTTCAGATTTAACTGGTTGCTTGTATTTTCATTTTCTGTTTCTGATAATTCTATGTGAAGTATAATTCCAATTTAGCATAGTTTTTTAAGTTCAGGATACCTGGTAAAGGAACAAGGGATTAGAAGTCAAAGGCTCAAGTTTGAATGGTGACAATATTCACATTCACATGTGTGTCCTTGAATAAGTTGCTTAATTCCTCTGAGCCTCCCTTAACTGTTGCAAAAATGGTGACAATATTACTTGCCATACATTTCTAGGCTGTTATGCTTCTCAGGGAGATTAAATGCAAGAATACCCTGGAAGACAACTTCTTGAAAATGAGATTATAGTAAGAAGAATCAAGCTCTTTGAGTGTTTGTATTTTGGGGGATTAAAACCCAGGAACAAGTCCAGAAGGAATAGGGAAGAACCCAGTAAAGGCAGAAATCAGATGGTCCTCTAATTTTGTGTGTTCAGCTTAAATTTTTTTTACTTTATCATTTTACAATACCATTACACATTCCATAGAAACAGTACTTTGAATTTTGAATTTATGTTGATTTACATATTTGTGCCTATTTTTGAGATATGTGGTATTGATGTTTTGATTCATTTATACATTGGGTAGTGATCAATTTAGATAATTAGCATACACTCAAACTTCTTTATGTTAAATATATTTAAAATTGTATTTGAATTCTAACTGGTTTGAAATATATAATGCATTATTTTTAGTTATATTGAAATGCTCAATTTCATTAATCATTAGGGAAATGCAAATCAAGACCACAATGAGAAACTACCTCACCCCAGTGAGAAGGGTTATTGCAAAAAGACAAAAACAAAACAAAACAAAACAAAACAAAAAATGCTAGCAAGGATATGGTGAATGGGGACTCTGATATACTACTGAAAGGAATGTAAATTAGTCCAACCATAATGGAAAACAGGATGGAATTTCCTCAAAAAACTAAAACTAGAACTGCTGTACAATTCAACAATCCCATCAAAGGAAGGGAAATCAACACATCACAGAGATATTCCTACTCCTGTGTTTATTGCAGTCCTATTCAAAGTACCCAGAATTTGGAACTAACCTAAATGTCCATTAGCAGATGAAAAAAGAAAACGTGGTGTATGTACACAATGGAATACTACTCAACCATAAGACAATATGAGTTTCAGTCTTTTCTAGGCTAGAGATAGGTTGTAAGGTACTGTCCTGTGAGGGTGGGTGGCAGCAGCAACTCACAACTCCCCAGTCCCCCAGGCAATCATGAGGACAAATACCTGATACTCTACAGTGTTCTGTGCTGTCTGTGTTGTTCAGACACAGGTATTCAATAAATTACATGAAGTACTCAACAGTTATTCATAAAATATTAATATGTTAGATTATTTTGCCTGACTTGACTATTGAAGGATTGTGAGCACATTTAAGGTAGGGTGGGCTAAGCTGTGATGTTTGCTATGTTAAGTCTGTTAAATACATTTTTTACTTACATGATATTTTCAATTTGTGATGGATTTATAAGAATGCAATCACTTTGTAAGACCAGGAGCGTCTGTACTATGCAAATTGCTATAATAACGTAGAATACAGAATTAGCTTGAAAATGAAGAAAGTAAATTGCTATATGATCTCTAGTAGTTCAGTACCTTGTTGTATTTTTGAACCACTCTCTTCTATTTTTTTCCTTACACAGCAAGTGAACTAACTACACAACTTCTTGCAGCTGTTTCTGCTGAGGAGAGTAAAAGTTGAGGTAGCTACAGAGCTTCCAAAGAAGACAGAAGTAGTGATATACCACAGCATGTCACCATTGCAGAAAAAATACTACAAGGCTATTTTGATGAAAGACCTAGATAATCACAGGGCACTTGATCCATTTAGAAACTAAATGAGGATGTGATTTTGGGGCAGAAAAATATTTTATAATTACACTCACTTTGTATAGCAAGAATATAAGGTAGCATTTTGTATTCTGAATGATACTCAGGTGAACTGCAGTGAGACAATGGCAGAGTTAAGTGTAATCAGACTTTTTGCATGATGAAATTTTCCTTTTTCCCCTTGCCTAGTTTTTCTCATTCCCTACAATGAAGCAATCACTTCTAAATGTCCATTCATGCCTTTTGTCCCCGATTTGCTTTTTCCCCCTCTTAAATCCACAATAGCAGTTAAAGAAGAAAATTTTAGAAATTTCCAGTCATAAAAAAACACCCCCAAGTTCAATTTATAGACTTCCTTCTCAAAACAAAGTGACATATAAGAAAGTTACATGTGGATGTGTTGTTAATTCTCAGTGCAGATGAGCCATTGGGAGTTAGTATAAATTTGAGGAATATCCTATGAAATGAGTAAGGTTATTTATAAAGAGTTGGGTTTTTTTTTTTTTTGATTTGTTAGTCGATTTTTCTTTCTCTCTTCAAAATTACAGATGCATTTGAAAATGAAATGACAAAGAATATCTTATCCCAGCTTCCAAAGTGTGTGAATCACTCATAGTCATTTGATGGTGAGGCAGTGTCCTTTTTCCCCACATTATTTTTCTTTAGTAGTTCTGTGTCCAAAATCATAGCAGAATTCTGTGAAAAAAAAAAAAAAAGAAAAACTACCTGAATTTACTGTGTGTATTTTGCTTATTCTCATTTTCTCTATATTAATATTATCTAATGTTATTCAGATTTCTTCAGATGTTCCTGTAATATCTCTTATGTCCATGTTTTTCTTTTTCTATCTTAATCCAAGAACCATAGATTCTGTATTGCATTTGCCATGTCTCTATTTTTCTGCAATCTAGAAATGTTTCTAAGCTTTTTGGGGGGAAGGGAGAGGACCTTTTTGTCTTTCATGGTGTTGACAGTTATGGAGAATGAAACTAGTAGTTTTACAGAATGTGTCATAATCTGGATTCATCTGACCATTTCTTCATGATTAGATTTTCTCTAGTCTTGAACCTACTGAGTCACTTTGCCAAGTTTATCAGTGATCTCTGTGATGCCCAGTGATTGTCAATTCACTTTTCAGTTAGCCTCTCAGAAACCCTTGAAACAGTAGATCACTTTTTCCTTGAAATACTCTTCACTCAGCTTCTGGAGTAGCACTTTCTCTTGCTTTTCCTCCTGCCCACATGCTCCTTAGTATCATTTGCTGCTTCCTCTTCATCATACAGACTTCTGTACACTTCTAAGCACTGCTTTACTCTCTGCCTGCAAATTTAATGTGTAGTGTTTTCATTTTTATTTAAATAATTTTTGACACACTCTGATAGGCAATTATCTGGCCATGGAGGCTCCAGTATAGAAAGAATGCAAAAGGTTTGCTGTATTTGTTTTAAAGACTTTTTGCCAAGTAGCACTGTGAACTATTTAAAAGTTTAACAGGATGTTAATCAGATGCACATTAGAATATGTTTAAGGACAGTAGAGGCATTAGGAATGTAGATTTTGAAGGAAACCTTCAGAATATTCTTTAAGTTTTTAAAATTTGTTCTAATTTGTTGTATGTGACAGTAAAATGCATTCATATATTTTGATAGATCATACAGAAATGAAGTATAATTTCTCATTTTTCTGATTATACATGTAGGATCACATCATTCATGTAGTCATATATGTACATGAAGTAACAATGTCTGTTTCACTCAACTATCCTTCCTACCCCCAAGCCCCTTCCCTTCCATTCACTCCCTTTACCTAGTATAATGTAACTCTGTTTTCCTCTACCCCACCTTATTGTGAATAACCATCTGCAAAACTAGAAAACATTTGGCCTTTAATTTTGGGTGTTTGGTTTATTTCACTTAGCATGACATTCTCTCACTCCATCAATTTACCAGCAAATGCCATAATTTTATTCTTTTTTAAATCTGAGTAGTATTCTATCATCTATAGTACCACATTTTTTAATCCATTCATTTGTTGAAGGGCACATAGTTGGTTCCATAGATTAGCTATTGTGAATTGAGCTGCTATAAACATTGATGTGGCTGTGTCACTGTATAAGTCCTTTGGGTATAAACTAAGAAGTGGGGTTGATGGGTCAAATGATGGTTCCATTTCCAAGTTTTCTAATCTCCAAAATGCTTTCCATAATGGTTGCACCAATTTGCAGTCTCACTAAAAATGTATGAGTGTACCTTTTTCCCCTCACCAACACTTACTGTTGCTTATATTCTTGATAATTGCCATCCTGACTGGAGTGAGATGAAATCTTAGAGTAGTTTTGATTTGCATTTCTCTAATTGCAAGAGATGATGAACATATTTTCTTATGTTTGTTAATCAATTGTAGTTCTGTGAAGTGTCTGTTCAATTCCTTAGCCCATTTATTGATTGAGTTATTTGTTTTATTTTGGTGTTAAGTTTTTTGAGTTCTTTGTATATCCTGAATATTAGTGCTGTGAGGTAAATGTGGTAAAGATTTTCTCCCATTCTGTAGTCTCTCTCTTCACATTATTGATTGTTGTCTTTGCTGAGAAGAAGCTTTTTAGTTTGAATCCATCTCATTTACTGATTCTTGATTTAACATATTGTACTTTAGGAATCTTGTTAAGGAAATCATATTCTAACTGAAATGGTGTAGATTAAGACCTAGTTTTTTCTTCTATTAGGCTCAGGGTCTCTGTTCTGGTGCCCAGTCTTGGATCCACTGTGAGTTGAGTTTCATGCAGGGTTAGAGATAAAGGTTTAATTTTGTTTTGTTACTTGTAGTTTTCCATTTTTCCCAGCACCATTTGTTGAAGAGGCTATCTTTTCTCCAGTGAATGTTTTAGGCACCTTTGTCTATTATGAGATAACTGTATTTATGTGGGTTTTTCTCTGTGTCTTCTATTCTGTACCATTGATATACATGTCTGTTTTGGTGTCAATGCCATGCTCTTTTTATTACTATAGGTCTGTAGTATAGTTTAAGGTCTGGTATTATGATGCCTTCTGTTTCACTCTTGTTACTAAGGACTGCCTTGCATATTCTGGATCTATTTTTTTCCAAATGAATTTTATAATTGCTTTTTATAGATCCATGAAGAACATCATTGGAATTTTAATAGGGATTGCATTGAATCTGTGTAGCACTTTTGGTACTATGGCCATTTTGACAATATTAATACTGCCTATCCAAGAGCATGGGAGATCTTTCCATCTTCTAAAGTCTTTTTCAAGTTCTTTGTGTAGTGTTCTGTAGTTTTAATTTTAGAATTCTTTCATTTCTTTTGTTAGATTGATTCCCAAGTTTTTTTTTTTTTTGAGGTAGTGTTCTTTATTTCTCTTTCAGTGGATTTAGTACTGATGTATAGAATGTATTTGATTTATGGGTATTGATTTTATATCCTGCTACTTTGCTAATTCATTTATTAGTTCTAGACTTTTTTGTTGGAATGTTTTGATTCTTCTAAATATAGAAGCAAATAGTGATAATTTGGGTTCTTCTTTACCTGTTTGTATATATTTTATTTCTTCTTTCTAACTGCTCTGGTGAGAGTTTCAAGAACAATGTTGAATAAAATGGTGAAAGAGGCTGTTCTTGTTCCAGTTTTTACAGCAAATGTTTTCAATTTTCCTCTGTTCAGAATCGTTGGCCTTGAGTTTAGCATATGTGACTTTTAAGATGTTGAGGTATATTCCTACTATTCCTAGTTTTTCTAGTGTTTTGAACATGAAGGGGTGCTTTATTTTGTGAAATGCTTTTTCTGCATCTATTAAAATTTTTTTAAGTCTATTGATATGATGAATTATGTTTATTGATTTCCATATGTGGAACCAAGCCTTCATCCTTGGGATGAATCCCGTTTGATCACAGTGTGCTATCCTTTTAATATGTTTTTGTATGTGATTTTACAGAATTTTATTGAGAATTTTTGCATCTATGTTCATCAGGGATATTGATCTTGGTTTGAAGTTTTCTTTCCCTGATGTGTCTTTGTCTGGTTTTGGTATCATGATGATATTAGCTTCATAAAATGAGTTTGGAAGGGTTACCTCCTTCTATTTCATGAAAAAATTTGAGGAGTATTGGTGTTAATTCTTCTTTGAAGGTCTTACAGAACTCAGCTGAGAATCCATCCAGTCCTGGGTTTTCTTGAGTGGAAGGCTTTTTATTTACTTATTTTTGTGGTAATGGGGATTGAACCCAGGACCTTGGCAAGGCAAGCACTCTACCAAATGAGCAGTATCCCCAGCCCCAACTGGTAGATTTTAATGGCATTTTCTATTTCATTACTTGTAATTGTTCTGTTTAAATCATGTGTGACCTCCTGATTCAGTTTAGGTAGGTCATGTATCTAGAAATTTGTCAATGTCTTCAATATTTTTTTTATTGGAGTATACATTTTCAAAATACTTTCTCATTATCTTCTATATTTTTGTCATGTTCATTGTGATATTTCCTTTTTCAACATAAATTTTAGTAATTTGGTTTTTCTCTTTTTCTCTTCCTTAGTGTGGCTAGGGGTTTATCAGTTTTATTATTTTTCTCAAAGAACCAATTTTTGTTTTGTCAATTTTTTCAATTCTTTTGTTTCAATTTCATTGAGTTCAGTTCTGACTTTAAATATTTTCTGTCTTCTATTGTTTTGGGTATTCATTTGTTCTTATTTTCTAGGACTTTGAGACTGAATGTTAGGTCATTTATTTGTTGACTTTTTATTATTTTAATAAATGAACTCAATGTGATAAACTTTTCTCTTAGTACTGCTTTCATAGTGTTCCAGGAATTTTGGTATGTTGTATCAGTTTTCTCATTTACCTGTAAGTATTCTTTCATTTCATCCTTGATTTCTTCTACTATCTATTCATCACTTAATAGTGTATTATTTAGTCTCAATGTGTTAGAGTAGCTTCTATTTTTTTATTTTATCACTGATTTCTAATTTCAGTCCATTATGATCTGATAGAATGCAGGGTTTCATCTCCATTTTTTTATTTACTAAGAGTTTCCTTGTGGCATAAGATATGGTCTATTTTAGAGAAGGATTCATGTGCTGCTGAGAAGAAAGTGTATTCACTCATTAATGGATGAAATATTGTATATATGTCTGTTAAGTGTAAGTTATTGATTATATTATTGAGTTTTATATTTTCTTTATTTAAAAATTGTTTAGATCAGTCCAGGAGTGAGAGAGATGTGTTAAAGTCAACCAGTATTGTTGTGTTGTGGTCTGTCTGATTCTTGAAATTGTGAAGGATTTGTTTGACATACATAGATGCTCCATTGTTTGGAGCATAAATATTTATAATTGTATATCTTGCTGATGAATAATTCCCTTCAGTAGAATGAAATGACCTTTTTTTGTCCCTTCAGATTACCTTTGTCTTGAGGTCCACTTTACCTGATCTGAGGATGAAAACCCCTGCTTGTTTACACAGTCCATAATAGTGATATGTTTTTTCCTATCCTTTCAATTTCAGTCTGAGAATGTCTTTGCTTATGAGGTGAGTCTCTTGGGGACAGCAGATTGTTGGGTCTTCTTTTTTAATCCAACCAGCAAGTCTATTTCTTTTGTATGATGAATTTAGGGTACTAACATTCAAGATTATTTCTGATATGTCATTTAAATTCCCAGTCATTTTGGTTCATTTTTGGCTTTTTATTTAATTTCTCCTTTGATTATTCCTTTAGGTAGTTCCTCCCTTTGCTGGTTTTCACTTTATTTTTTATCTTTATCCTCATGGAATATTTTGTTAAGAATTTTCTGTAGTGAAGTACTTCTAATTGTGAATTCTTTTAACTTTTCTTTATCATGGGCAGCTGTGCTCCAAGAAGACAGCAGCAGAAA
This sequence comes from Sciurus carolinensis, assembly GCF_902686445.1. Lineage (NCBI taxonomy): Eukaryota > Metazoa > Chordata > Mammalia > Rodentia > Sciuridae > Sciurus > Sciurus carolinensis. Next base: position 320,192 of record NW_025920222.1, on the reverse strand, counting down.
ATCTACCAGCAACCCAACCAAAACCCAGGCTCTGATCAGTGTCTTAAAATGGATGTGGTCATGTACAACCAAATCTGGAGTCTCTCTGACATAGGACCTCTGGGCAGTGGTGGAAGTGGTAGTAGAGGGGAATTTGTGGCAGCAGGCAGGGGTTCAGCACCAGCTGTAGTCATCAGTGGTGTTGGCAGCAGGTAGGGGAACAGTGGCATCAGTGGCAGTGGATGTGGCTGCAGCTCCAGTGGTACCCAGAGAGAAAACCTCCTGGTGACCTCCCAGGAGTGGCAGCAGCTTTGGTGGCAGCAGTGTTGGCAGTATCATTGGGCTGCAGTGTAGATAGTAGTCACACCTGGAGAAAGACCTCCACACGTCTGAGGTAGAGTTGAGGTCAGCAAACCTCCAGGTGACCATGACAGCTTCAACAGCAACAGCATCACCTGGAGATGATTTCCATATATCAAACTAATGTTGCATTCCAGGGATGAACCCCACTTCATCATGTTGCACTATCCTTTTAATATGCTTTTGTATGAGATTTTCCAAAATTTTATTGAGAATTTTTGCATCTATGTTCATCAGGGATTTTGGACTGAAGTTTTCTTTCTTTGATGTGTCTTTGATTTTGGTATAAGGGTGATACTAGCCTTAATTATTTCCTGTCTTCTGTTTTAGGTGTTAATTTGGTCTTCTTTTTCTAGGACTTTGAGATATAATATTAGGTCATTTATTTGTTGACTTTTTATTCTTTTAATATATGAACTCAATGCAATGAACTTTCCTCTTAGCACTGTCTTCATAGCATCCCAGAGATTTTGATATGTTGTATTGGTTTTCTTATTTACTTCTAAGTATTTTTATTCCCTCCTTGATTTCTTATTTTATCCAATCTCACTAAATAGCATGATATTTAGTCTCCATGTATTAAGTAATATATATTTTTTATTTTATCATTGATTTCTAGTTTTACTCTGTTATGATCTGATAGAATGCAGGTGGTATTTCTGCTTTTTTGTATTTTCTAAGAGTCATTTTGTGGCATAACATAAGGTCTATTTTAGAGAAGGATTCATGTGCTGCTGAGAAGACAGTGTATTTGCTTGATGATGGATGAAATACTCTATATATGTCCATTAAGTCTAAATCATTGATTGTATTATTTAATGGAGTTTCTTTTTTTTTTTTTTTGGAAGAACTATCCAGTGGTGAGAGAGGTGTGTTAAAGTCACCCAATATTATTGTGTTGTGGTCTATTTGATTTTTGAAATTAAGAAGCATTTGTTTGATGTACATAGATGCTCCATTGTTTGGGGCATATACATTTACAATTGTTATGTCTTGTTGATGTATGATTCCCTCAAGCAGTATGAAATGTCCTTCATTGTCCCTTCTGACTTTGGTTTGAAGTCCACTTTGTTTGATATGAGGATGGAAACCCTGACTTGTTTATGTAGTCCATATAAGTGATACATTTTTCTTAACCCTTTACCTTCAGTCTTAGGATGTCTTTTCCTATGAGGTAAATCTCTTGACAGCATATTTTGGGGTCTTTTTAAAAAAATCCAATCTGCCAGTCTATGTCTTTTGATTGATGAGTTTAGGCCATTAGCATTCAGGGTTATTATTGAGATATGATTTGTATTCCATCATTTTGATTTATTTTGGTTTTTAAGTTGACTTATTTTTTCCTTTGACTGATCTTTCCTTTAATATAGTTCCTCCATTGCTGGTTTTCATTGCTTTTTTTTTTTAATTTCCTCCTCATGGAATATTTTGCTGAGAATATTCTGTAATGCAGGCTTTCTAGTTGTGAATTCTTTTAACTTTTGCTTATCATTGAAGGTTTTTATTTTATCTTTAAATCTGAAGCTTAATTTTAATGGATATAAAATTATTGGTTGGCACCCATTGTCTTTCACAGTTTGATATATGTTATTCCAGGACCTCCTGAATTGAGGGTCTGGTTTGAGAAATCAGCTGAGATCCAAATTTGTTTCTCCCTACATATAATTTGATTCCCCCCTACATATAATTTGATTTTTTTCTCTTGCAGGCTTTAAAATCCTATCTTTATTCTGTATATTATTCAGTTTCATTATAATGTGCTTTGGTGTGGGCCTGCCATAATTTTGTACATTTGAGATCCTGTACACCTGTCATTGTTGACTTTCCATTTCATTTTTTACATTTGGGAAGTTTTCTGATACTATGTCATTGAAAAGAATGTGCATTCTTTTCATTTGTATTTCTATTCCTTCATCTATCCTGATAACTCTTAACTTCGGTCTTTTCATGTAATTCCATATTTCTTGGAAATTCTGTTCATAGTTTCTTACCATCTTCTCTGTGCAGTCAACTTTATTTTCAAGTGTATATATTTTCTCTTCATTGTCTGAGGTTCTGTCTTCCAAGTGGTCTAGTGTGTTGGTAATACTATCCATTGGATTTTTAATTTGATTTATTGTTTCCTTCATTCTGAGGATTTCTGCTTGATACCTTTTTATAATCTCTGCCTCTTTATTGAAGTGATCTTTCACTTCCTGCATATTCTTTCCAATACCATCCTTTATTTTAAAGATCAATCTAACTATGTGTTTCCTAAACTCCTTCCCTGTCATTTCTTCTACTCTATTGTCTATAAATTCTATTGTTTGACATCTTGGTTTATTTGAGGCACTTGTTTCCTTGCTTTTTTATTAACATTGTTTGTGTGTCTTCTCATCTAGCAATATGGATCTGAGGCAGTACAATTTCTACCCTCTAGTCTTAAAGTATCCGTGAAGGTTTCCAGTACCTCACCTTTAAGATGAAAACCAATATTAACAATGCAAACAATATACCACCTTAAAACAAATGGATTCTCTTAAGGCATTTATGGTTTTGTCACAATAGACAGAAATGACATGTTCAATTATTTTCTACAATATAAACAGTAAGTTTGCTAAAACAGTAAGTTTACTGTTTCAAATGATGGACAGTGAGGGAACAGAAGTAGTGTAAGATTTGATGTTTATGATGGAGAGGGAGAGAAGACAGGTACAAATTTATAGTAAGAGCAAGGGAGGAATTAATAGAGGTTGGCTGTTAGTATGAGAGGAGTGAGAAAGAGAATCCACGGAAAAAGGTGAGAGAAAAAATGCACAGATTTTTTAAAAGTAAAATATAAGAATACACAAGAAAATTGTCATATACTCTTCAGACATCCCATTCCTCAGTAAATTCATGCATGAAAAAAATATTTGGATTCAAAGATGGTAGAGGTGTGAGAGAGAGAGGGTAAAAAATGAAAAAAAAAAGCAAGGAGGAAAGTCTCAATAGAAAATTGAATGATTCCTTCTGTTGGCTTTCAAAATTTTCTGTTTCCCTTCTCTGACAATTGGCGGGGTTGTCTGAAGTTTGATGTTAGCTCCATTCCAGTGGGTGACTGGTTGGGTCGGTGAGCAGATAGCAAGATTCTCTCACACCCTCTTACCATCTCAGCACCCATTGTAGCCAGCCCTTCCACCCCTGCACACTTCAAGACTCACTGAGCTGAAGAGAGTCCAGTTTTCTCTAGTTTCTTCAACCTCTGAATACCCACAGGGAAGTGCTCCTAGTCTCCAGCTTTCCACAAGCTTTCCAGACTCAGACTGGCCCACATGTACACAGCTAAAATCTGATGGACCTGGGCTTCAGCTTCCCTTGGCCCCGTCTTACTGCAGTCGCAATATCTCAATGCTTTTTCAACTGGCAGAGTAACCATCAGGGATGCATTTATACAAAGGAGTGACAGTGTGAAGAGGCAGCCAGATGGCAGCCACTACCACACTGAGCAGAAAGACCTCAGGTGCAACCAGACCTGCAGGTACCCAAATATATCTCCAGGTACTGGCCTGAGATCCCAAACCCAGGTGGCCATGCCATGAGAGGGCAGCAGCTGTGTCAGCAAACCTGCAGGCCCTGGCTGTTGTCCCAAGATAGCAGGAGCCACATGAAACCAAACCTGTGGGTACTGTGATAATGAATGTCCAGGCAACAGCAGGCAGTAGGCAATCAGCTGTCAGTCTGCAGGGGGTCTGCAGACTACAGCCAGAAGATTGGTGGGTGGACATCATGTAGTGGGCAATGGATAGATGAAAGGTAGGTGATGGGCAGGCAAGAGGTAGGCAAATGGGTAAATGGCAGATGATAAACAGCAAGCAATGAGCAATTCACACTCAAAAGGCAGGGGGCATGCTGGCAGATGGGGGATGATTGGGGTAAACAGCAGGGTATGTCTGGACAGTGATGACTGCCTTGCCAAGAAACAGTATTTCCTCAGCTTGAATCTGGTTACAGAGAGACAAGGAATGCAGCCTCCCTCTTGTCTGCCATCTCAGATCTCCTGGGATATATCCTTCGAAGGATCTGCCAGAGAGTTTCCTAAAACAATTATATCATATTACATTCCCATCAGCAGTGCATGAGGGTTCCAGATCCTTCTCATTCTCACCCATACTTACTCTCTCTCTCTTTTATTATAGCTATCCTAGTGGATGTGAAGTGATATTGTTTTTGCTTTTATTGCTCTGATGGCTAAGTATGGTTAGCATTCCTTTATGTGCTTATTGGTCATTTGTATATCTTCTTAAGAGTCATGTCTATTTGGAAACTATGATCATTTTTAAAAGGATTATTTGACATTTTACTGTTGAATTATAATAGTTTTTCATATATTCTAAACACAAGTCCCTAGTTAAATATATGTTTCCAAATATTTTTTTACTATTCTATGAATTGTCTCATCACTTTTCAATATTGTGTACTTCAAAGCACAAAATATCTTAATTTCATGAAGTTCATAAATGTACTTGTGTGTACCTTTGGTATCATAGCTAATAAGCCATTCCCTAACCCAGAGACATGAATATTTTCTTCTTTTTTTCTTTCTAAAACATATAAATATAGAACTTACATTTAGATCAGTAGTCCTTTTGAGTTTTTGTATCTTACTTAAAATATTAAAAATGATGTTTTGTGAAAAAAACCCATTTGTGAGCTGAACACTGCTTGAAACACATGAACATTTGAATAGCACAAGGTTCACTTTTACATTAACTAGAGAATACACTTACTACAAAATATGTTAAACTGCCTTGGTTCTTTGTTTTGGAAGATAGGCAAGATAATTTTTCAAAAAATATATGAGTTACCATAAGAGACATTTATTTCCAGTTTCAAAAATTTAAAAAAATAGCAATCTAGGCTACTTGAATCTATTTTTTTCTATTTTGGTTGCCTTTGGGCTATGCTCAGATTGTGTACAATTTACATGACTCCAGTATGACATATCTAAGATCTAATGAGCAATATTGCTCCTTAGCAAAAAGAAAACCACATAAATTATTAATGGTATTAGCATTTTTGACATCTAAATCTGACATTGTCACATGTTTCTGTCCTAGTTTTGTTGTAGAGAAATATTGCAAGATAAGTTCAAACTTCTGCCTTCCCTCTGTCCTATAGATATGATTCTTCCCTGAAGACTAGTTGGTTCATATTCTTTTCTTTTCATATATTCCAAAGGCAACTAGCATTAGTGCCAGGTCATGGGCAATTGCAAGCATATGAAAGGAATTATGAACCTTGGGAAGCTATGGGGAAGAAAATGGTACATTTGGCAAAGTAGTTTCAGAGTCAGGGTTGGTTATGAGAAAGAGGTGAATTGTTAGAACCATGTCTCTGATGCCAAAATACAGGTAAACATAGGTCAATGAGTCTAAATAAAACAGAAGGTATGATATGAAGTCCAAATACAAAGTTTGTGTTCAAGGACTTCAGCTTAAAAAGAGGAAAACAACCATGCATGGAGTTTTTTTCAAACAATTTTTCTAATTAGTTATATATAACAGTAGAATGCATTTTGACACATTTTACACAAATGGAGCACAACTTCTTCCTCTGACTGAACATGGTGTAGAATCACACAGGTAGTGTAATCATACATGTATATAGGGTAATAACATCTGCCTCATCCTTCCCATTCTGACATTCCCTCCCCTCCCCTCACTTCTGCCTGCATAATCCAAAGTTCCTTTATTCTTCCCACCCCATTATGGATTAGCATCCACTTATTAGAGAAAACATTCAGACTTCAGCTTATTTTACTTAGCATGATAATCTCTAGTTACATCTATTTACCTGAAAATGCCATAATTTTATTCTTCTTTAAGGCTGAGTAATATTCCATTGTTTATATATACCACAGTTTCTTTTATTCATTCATCTGTTGAAGGACCTCTAGGTTGGTCCATAGTTTACCTATTGAAAATTGAATTGCTATAAATATTGATGTGACAATGTCACTGTAGTATGCTGATTTTAAGTCCTTTGTGTATAAACTAAGGAGTGGGATCACTAGGTCAAATGGTGGTTCCATTCCAAGTTTTCTAAGGAATCTCCATATGCTTTCCATAGTGGTTGCACAAATCTAAAGTTCCACCAACAATGTATGAGTGTACCTTTTCCCATTTCCCTGACAACACTTACTGTTGCTTGTATCCTTGATAATTGCCATTCTAATTGGAGTGAGAAGAAATCTTGGAGTAGTTTTGATGTGCATTTCTCTTATTGCAAGAGATAATGAATATTTTTTCATACATTTATTGATCAATTATATTTCTTCTGTGAAGTGTCTGTTCAGTTCCTTAGCCTATTTATTGATTGGGTTATTTGAGTTTTTTTGGTGTTAGGCTTTTTGAGTTCTTTATTTATCCTGGATATTAGTGCTCTATATGAGGTGCATGTGGTAAATATTTTTCTCCCATTCTATAGGTTCTCCCTGTTTTAAAAAACACTAAAGAGAAGGTTGTTAAATTTTTAGCTATGGAAAGAACAGACAGACCAACAGGGAATATGTAAGGAACAGAGTACAAAAAAGCAGGAATAGCAATTTGGAACATAAAACTACACAGCAGCTTAACCAACAATTTATTTTTGGGCTTCATAAGACCAGAAATTATGTCTTTTCATTTCTATTACTTCAGTGCCTAAACAAACAGACATAAAACAGGTGCTCATGCTGTTTAATGAATGAATAAATGTATGTTCATAGGAAGGCATAAGTTGTCTGTTTTTAGGCTTAATTGAAGCCTTCTCTAGCATGGATATGGAAGGTTCTTAGTTATACACAGTTGTCCATAGACAGGTAGGACTCTGCAGATGACTAAAGTTGGGGACTACAGTTGAAGGGGTAGACTGACTTAAATCTACTGAAGCATGCTTGTTATCAGTACCCAAAGGTCAGATGTGTGGTGGTTAAGATAAAGAGAAAATACAACAAGGGAGCAGATCATATCAATTAGGAGAGTCAAGAAATGGTGATAAGGTAGGTGGCCTGACCAAGGTTGTACTAATGAACTTCAAAAATTCATCATTCAAAGAGTCTTATTTAAAACCTAAGTTAAAAGATTGGCCTATTTTAACAATCTACCTTCTTAGAAAACCCCAGGCTTACTGAGATGGTATCTATATCTGTTCACTGCTTGGTTAGGATGATCAAAACTCAAGAAAAGTCCTGTTACTTCCAAATTCAAGAGTATCAAGGAATTTCTCATACTGGAAATAACAGATCAGAGGATGATTTGAAACCAATGTGAGGAAAACTATGGTCCCATGAGCTCTCTACAGTTCATCAGGAGTAATTGATGTGTACCCACTAAGGAAAAATCTAAAAATTTTAAACATTTTATTATAAATAACACTATATTTTTATTACCTAAATACCTGACAACAAAACCTCATAGTTTGTAGGAATGGTTAAGAGTAATCTTGCCAGGTGTTGTGGCACATGACTGTAATCCCAGTCACTCAGAATGAGACAGGAGGATTGAGAGTTCAAAACCAGCCTCAATAAAATCAAGGCACTAAGCAATTCAGTGAGACCCTGTCTCTAAATAAAATAAAAAATAGGACTGGAGATGTGGCTCAGGGATTGATTGCCCCTGAGTTCAATTCCCAGTACACACCTACCCAAAAAAAAGAGTAATCTCAACAGATGTGGTGTTTCATCCTCTGCCTGAGTATGTCCAGTGATGACCACTTTAGTCCCTGAAAGTTATAAAATGCTTGCTCAGATTAAAATGAGTAAAACAAGGAATTGAAAAGTAAAACACCTAAACAATACAACTAAAACAAAAATCATGAAACAAGCTTCTATGCCAAAACATAATTAACTAAGAGGTTTAGGTTGTTGTGAAAATTAAATAACTAATGCATGTAAAACAATTAGAACAAATCCTGGAATCTGAAATATCAAGGTTGAATTCAGGTATGTGAATTTAGGCACTATTTTCAAATTAATAGCTTAGGATTTATAGCTTGTGAATTTGATGGTTAATAATAAACTCAGTGTGGGGTTAATAGGTCATCATAAAGAAAACATGACATAGTATTGAAAACATAGACCCTGGGCTCTGACAAGCTTGATTTACATCCCAACTCTGATACAAATTTAGTTAAGTGAAATTGGCACCTCATTTAATTTTTGTCTTATTTTCTTCATCTGTAAAACACAGTTAATAGCAGTATCAATTTCCTAGAGATTTTATAAAGATTAACTGAATTAATATATATAGGATTGTTATAAAAGTGAACTTTATACAAGCCTTTACAACTATTTTTCCTAAAGATACTATTATTTTTTTTTCAGAGCCTGCCTTTAAGCAAACAAAAAGCTTAAATCGAAGCATTCAAAACAAGCAGTGTGTAATTTCTTCTTACTCTCTTTGCTTGGGATATCTTTGGCTATGCAGCGGGGTTTGTGGTTCCAAATACATTTTAAAATTTTTTTCTAGTTCTGTGAAGAATGCCATTGGATTTTGATAGATATTGCATTGAACTTGCTGATGGTTTTCAGTAGTGGACATTTTAACAATATTGATTCTTCTGATCCATGAACTCAAGATGTCTTTCCACTTTTTTGAGTCCTCTTCAAGTATTTCATCAATATTTTAATACTTTTTATTTTAGAGGTCTTTCACCTTCTTGGTTAAATTTATTCCAAGGTATTTTGGCAGCAATTGAAAATGGGATTGTTTACTTGATTTTTGTTTCAGATAATTTGCTATTGACATAAAACACTACTGATTTTTGTGTGTTAATTTTCTATCCTGAAATGTTGTACAATTTATTTATTAGTTTAATAGTTTGGGGATTTCCTGTATATAAGGTCACAAGGACAATTTGACTTGCTTTCTTCCAGTTCTAATGTCTTTTTAAAATTATTTCTCTTGCCTTATTGCTGTGGTTAGGACTTCCAGAGTAATATTAAATACAAGTTGTGAGGTCAGATGCCTGTAATCTCAGTGACTCAGGAGGTTGAGGCATGTTTGAGGCCAGCCTCAGAAAATCAGCAAGGCCACAAGCCACTAAATGAGACCTTTTCTCAAAAGAGAAAAGTAAATGGCTGGGTATACTAGCCCAGTGGTAAAGTGTCCCTGGGTGCAATCTCCAGTACCAGAAATAAGATAAGATAAAATATATATTTTTAATGTGGTGAAAGTCAGCATCCTTGTCTTGGCCTAGAGACCTCAGAAAGCAGTCAGCATATAATGTTAGTTGTTAATTTACTATAGATGGTCTTTATTATGTTTGGGTACATTCCTTCTATACCTAGATTGTTCAGTATTTTTATCATGAAGGTATATTAAATATCTCTATTGACTTTTCTGCAACTATTGAAATGATCATGTATTTTGTCCTTCATTCTGTTGATGTGTTTTTTTATGTTTATTGATGTGCACATATTGAACAATCATTGTGTCCTTGAGACAATTATTGATTATTGTGGTGAAAAATGTTTAATGCACTGTTTGATTCAGTTGTTAATATTTTGTTCAGGATTTTTAAATAAAACAGAACTACCATATTTTCCAAAAATCTCACTACTAGGTATTTGTCCAAAGGAAATAAAATGAGCACATCAAAGAGACTCCCGTGTTCATTTCAGCACTGTTTTGAATAAGTAAGAAATGAAAAGAACCTAAATACCAATCAACTAATGATTAAAGAAAAAGCATCCATATTCACAATGGAATGCTATTCAACTCTAAAAAAATATAAAATTCTGTCATATACAACAGGGATGGAACTAGAAGTGAAATAAACAAGGCACAGAAAACAAGAAGAGAAAAAAAGCACTACATGATCTCACTAGGGTGAGTGGGAAAATAAATTGATCTCATAGAGGTTAGGACTTGAATATTGATCACCAAAAGCCTGGGATGTTCTTCCACTTTTTTGAGTCCTCTTCAAGTATTTCATCAATATTTTAATAGTTAGTAGAGGAGTAGAGAAAGATTGGTCATTGGGTACTAAGATAAAATTAGAACTAAGAAGATCTAGCATGCTATTGCATAGTAGGGTGATCATAGAAAACAATAATATATGGTACATCTAAAAGAGCTAGAAGAAAGGATTTTGAAAGTTGTCATCATATAAAAATGATAAATGTTTGAGGAGATAGATATGTTTAGCCTGATTTAAACATTTCACAATTTATACATATATTGAAACACTACATGGTATTTATTAATATTTATAGTTTTTACATCCCTTAAAATAAATTGTAAAATAGTAAAATAGCACTGTGACTAATTCTAAAACACCACCCTTCATATTTATGTACTTTTTAAAATTTTTATTTTTCAAGATTTCAAAATTTTGATTTTTCAAGATGATTTCAAGGCAAGCATCTCTCAGAGTAACTCTGTGAAGAGTGTTCTTTGGTAAGAGAGAGACAGTTTATTTACTACTACCTCACTTGGTATTTCTGACACAATTTGTGGAAACTTGTGTAGCTCTCTGGAGTTGCCACACTGGAGCCTGCAGCCTGGCAGGAAACTTTGGGGATAAAGAGGAATTTAGGATGGGGAAGGGAGTGATTCTTCCCTCTGAGTTCAGAGTCCAAGCACCCTTTTTACCTCAGGAGCTACACAACCCTTGGAGATATTCACCAGTATTCCAAAGACACTGAGGATTCAGAAACAGGAGAGAAATTTATGCTATAGGCATATTTATATTAAATATTTCTGAACTGGTTAATCTTTTATTTCTGTTGTCTATATTCATGACCTGACCATAGCCTAAAGTGGAATTGTCCATCACTTAGCCTCAGATCTTATTCCTTGCCTATGGAGAATTATTCTTAGACATGTTAACTAAAGAACATCCCAGAAACACTCACTCAGATATACAAAAACATGTTCATATATACCATTGGGAGTATGACTTTGCAATCTATCTATGGTTAATGAACTATTAACCTCCCCCCAAAAAAACATTGCTCCAAACACATTATTGACCCTTGCTTTGGAAAAAGAGTTCAGTCTTTGTATATACACACAAGGACACCATACTGTGGTTTGTAAAGAGACATAATGAAGATCAAATCTCTACCAGAGATCCTTGATCTCTGTGCAGTCATTCTTTGTAACTATTTCCAGCTTTCCTGAGTGCCAACTTTCAGGACCTTCTCTGTAGGACCATTATTCATGAATGAAGATGTCTGGGATAGCTCTAAACACATATTTGTCCAGAGTCTGGAAGATAGACTTCCAGATATGTCTTTATTGTGGTGGTTCTGTCTTTACAAGTTCCCAATAAATTCCCAACATGATAGACAGCATTTCTAGTAGCCTTGGAGTAGGATATGCTAATAAACATTCTAATATACTTCCCTGTTATGACATCTTGTTGATCCTTGATCAGCACTTAATCACCTATTTCAGAATTGCCTCCAGATAAATTGCAGGAGAATTAAAGAAACTTGAAGTGGAGATTCCAGACACAGTGTAATTAACCATGCAGTCTATGTGATAATGAATGTATAGTTTCTTGTTGCTAGCATAACAAATATTGCAAATGTATTGACTTAAAACAAATTAAAATAAATTAAAACAAATTTATTATTTTCTAGTTCTGGAAATCAGAAATGCTGAAGTGAAGATATCACCAGGGCATTTCTTTTGGAGTTTTATAGCCATTGCTGTTTCCTTGCCTTTTTCATCCGCTAGAGTCTGCCTGCATTCCCTGATTTAATTGCCTCTTCCTTCCTCTTTGAAGTCCATCATTCCAATCTCTGCTTCCATTGTCACACCTCCTCCTTCTATCTTTTGTTCAACTCTCTTCTTGTTACAAAACCCATTGTGGTCACATTAGATTTTCTCAGATAATCTAAGGTAATCTCTCCATCTCAAAATCTCAACTTAATCACATTCTCAAAGTACCATTTGCCATTCACAGATTTTGGGGATTAGGACATGAACACCTTTGGGGGCTATTATCCTGTCTGCCTAAATGAACAAGACAGTAGCCTTTTTAGGATAAAATCTTTCCCTTTTCCTGTTACTAAGAGTGTTAAATATTTGCAGGTTTCACCAGTTTTTACATTTCATTTCCTGCTTTTCCATCCTGACATCACCACTACTGACCCCTTTCAAAAAGGTAGTTTTCTTATAGGTGGAGGATGATGCAGTGTTTCAGCATTTTTTCTTCTGACCTCATTAAAGCTTGCTCTAACTATGTATGGCCTCATTGGGTAAGACCATGCATTTTCCTTATGTAAATCCAAGTCTTCTTTCTGTTTATTTATTAGCAAAGTTAACATAAATAAAAGTGAATTAACTAATTTGGACAGATGGGTAGGCTTAGTGTGTTGGATGTGTTTGAGAGCAGTAAGTTTGAACAGTTGCATAAGAGTTGCATAAGAGTGAGCAAGAGATAAAATGGTACAAAATGAGGTCAAAGAAATAGTCATGCACAAAATTACTAAGGGCCTGGATTTTACTCTTCTCCCTATGGAATGCTATTGAAAGGATATTAGCCAAAAACATCCATTTTCAATATGTGGAAAATCATGGGAATGGGGCAAGGGTGAAAAGAAAATAGACTGTTCTTGCCAGTTTGGTGAAAGGTGATTTTTTTCCTATATGTGATGACAATGCATTGGAAGACTGAGCACAAGAATAAAATGCCAGGGTATGTCCATAAAGGATCACTATGGCTTCTGTGAGCATAGACTAATAGGTATAATAAAGGAAACTAGGATAACATTGCATTGCCCATAGTTGAGAAGAAAGAAGATAGCAACTTGGATTGAAGAAAGAGCAGTAAATCTGGTAAAGACATATCTGAAAAGCATTTGCAATATAGAAAAAAAAGCACAGGGTAGGGGATGTACAGGGTAGGGGATGCAGCATTCTGTGTGGCTGGTGGGACCATAGGCCAGTTTCCAGACTTGGCCAAATCCCAGATGTGCCCAGACCTTGAGGAGTGGTTTCAGAGGGCAATGTCCCTGAGGCAGGTGCTAAGCTTGGTGACACATGGGCCCTCATGGACCCCTCCATCCCAGCCTTGTCCCCTAGACCTGATGGGGGCTCATTGCCCAAAGCAGGACCTAGGCTGTCATGATGCCCAGTGTGGTCAAATAAGAACAATGCCACCTAGCAGTCCTGGAGTGTAGTGTGAGTTGTCAGGTTTCAGTGGGGTCCCTTGTCCTGACTGGACCTGGATTGATCCACAGCCTGCACTGCTGCACCCCCCACACACCACAGCTCCTTTTCAACTGGGTCAAGAGGTTAGAATCACATTTCTTGAAAGATCAGTCCCCTGGTCCTCACTCCCTTTGTATTTCCACTTACTGTCATCGCAGAGCTGGCCCTCGTTTTGAATCGATCTGAAGCAGCCAGGACTGGAAGTATCTGTGGTTGCCATGGAAACTGTGATGCCACCAATTTGTTATGCTGCCCCTCTGTGACCTCAGGTGCTATCTGTCATGCAGGCATAAGGTCACTGAAGCAACTCCTCACACTCCAGGTGGCCCAAGGCCCAGAAAAACCCTCTGGGAGAGAAAGAAAGTGCATTCTCTCACCAGAGCCTGAATTCTCCAGGCCCTTCACACCCAACACACCCAATGCCTGCCCCTTCCACTGTGAATAGAGTCGCTCTCCCATCTTTTTCTCTCTTAGCACAGGATCACAGGAAAGCAAGTGAGGCCTTTCTCAGAGTGGAATGGATTATAGTCAAATGATTGAAAGATCATGGATATGACTTTCAGCCACTTATCTCACTCCATTGAATCTTGAGCAAAAAAGCTGCAAACATAACTAGCGGCATATGGAAATTGGATGAGAAATTTTCTTTTCCTGCCAGCAAATATTGGTCCTGGGACACCACACCCCACAAGCCATTACCACTTCCCTTTGCCTGTTTAGACTTACTGACAGTGTCTGGCTGAGTTTATGAGGCATTCTCTAGTTTAGGGAAAAAGGCTTTGCCCAAAAGAAACGCCTTCTTCTACCTCATGCATAAAGGAGATAGTAGACAAAATTCAACACCTCCACTGGGTTGTGTATTTGGCCCATATGTCTCCTGCTTAGAAATTTTCCAAGGAAAATGCCAGGAGGAAAAAGAGGAGTTTGGAAGGAATTGGCAGATTTTGATTGGAAAGGTTAGGGATTCAGGTGTGTATGTTCCCCAAAATCTCCCTTCATACTAACAACCTGAGCATATTCTAATTCCCACATATGCCTGCCTCTCCTCCTGCCCCAGCCTCCATGTTTATGGACATCATTTTCTGCTTGGTGATCAGCTACAACCCTTTTCCTCCTTTAATAGACAGGGATGCACATGGAGATTGTGGGTCTTGACAGGCACAAAAGGTTTCTTGCAGGATTATTGTAAAAAGGAAAATGCAGAATTCATTAAAATTTGTTGGCCTTCTCTGGGGCTGGTTTTTCTGCATACAATTTCAGAGAGTCAGACCCATAGATGATCTAGAGTGTACCTAAAAGGTATTCTCCAGTGCTGAATAAATGACTTGTTTCGTAGAGTGCTTGCCCAGCATGCACAAGGGCCACGGTTTGAATCCCACATCCCTCAGGGGAACAAACAAATAATGAAACCCTATTGAATATGCCAACCCTCCCTCATCTCAACTTTTTGTACTCTTTATCAACTGAATCGGTACAGTTAAAAAAGTACTAGTTTGACATGAAAGCATTTTCCAGTGAAACTTTCAGCATGGAGCTGCAGTGCTTTCCTGGTCACCTGCATTTCTTAGGAGTTGTTCCTTGAGATGAGTCAACTCTCATTGATAGCTTAGATCATTCTCACAAGTATGTTCATGGGTGTATATCATCAGCAAGTTCTTGAAGCAGACAATGTTCATCAGGTTGCAATGGAAGGAAATTCAATATGAGCACTGCACTTGTCTTTGGGAACTTCCAGGCTTCTCAGGCAAACTCCAGATTCTGTGCAAGTGAAGTGGACTTGCACACTTTAGCGCTTTCCATGTAAACCTCAATGTCAACTTGAATAGCAAGAGGTGAGGATCAAAGACAGCCGCCCTTTCCCCTGGCTTTTCTCAGTCAGTTTTCATTTGCATTGGGTTCCAAATGTCTTTATGAAAAATTTTATGATTTGGAGATAAATTCATGTTAGCTTCTGCTCAGAGCTTTCAGGAGGAACAGGGGAATTTGCAACCTAGTCTCCCAGTATCATTGGAGGTCTAGGATCTACAGGAATAAAACCATTTTGTATACTGTTCTTAATTTTGAGGGAGGTTCTGAAGAGATGCAGTGTAGAATTTGGAGAAGGATATCGTGTTCTCAGGTTTACCATGGTTCTGGGAATGAATGGATTGTGCTTCATAGGGTCAGAAATGACACAAGGAGTCCTATTTGAATTAAGGAAAGCAGACACATTAGGCATGTGGCGTGTTGGTGGTGGACCTAAGAAAGTCTGAGAAATGAAAAGGATGTTAACATTTGAAAATGCTTGAGGATACACTCTTCCAACTCAGTAAGTCCTGTCACACATTTGCATTTGCTTTAACACATCGATATTCAGATTTTTACCCATGTTGGGTCTTTGCTTTTGCATTTGAGCACAGATGGTTATGATTAAATTTCTGATATTGTGGTGTACTCTTTATTTTGAGACCCATGCTTCAGTGCTGCATATCCCAAAATGAAGTCATTTATGCTTAAGGTCATGGGACTATGTTGTGTGGTGTAAGGAAAACCTTTCCTCATAGGTCTTGTGCCAAGAAAAGTAGAAATCAGCATAGGTATCATCAGTTGTCCCTTACAAGTAACAGGAGAAAGCCAGGAATTGGCAAGGGCATTGATGTCCTTGCAAGGAGAATTAGGGTCAGATGGTTGCTTACAGAATGATCTGGCACAGGCTACTTCCTGTATTGGTGCAGTATGTTGAAGCTGAAGAGATGTCCTGGAATTTAGGCATAGACCTTAAACAATGACCATTTTTTAGTGTCACTTTACTGTAGTTGGTTTTCAGCACCAACACCCTTTTGCTTTTCATGCCCCCCAAATGTCCTCACACTTCCTTTTTGAGTATTCAGCTTTGAAGCTTCCTAACCATTCCTCTTTCAGCACAACACACTTTCAAATTTGGTAGTATGCCCTGTGAAATTGTGTTCATCATGTCAACAGCAGGCTCTTGTTTTATCCACTGGCTTGTGGTCTGCATCTTTAAGGGGCAAGATAGGTATCTTGGCCATTTCCCAGAGGGCCTTGTGCCACAGAGTCACTAGTCTGGTCAAGGGAATGAACTTTGGGGTGAACACAGATTGACCAGATATTTCTGCCTCTGAAGGTGAGTTGAAGGACCTCTGGAAAAATCACAGCATTACAATTTCTGAGTGCAGCCCAGTTGTAAGGCAGCAGCCAAGGTGGTTGGACCTGGCAGGTGGAGTGAGCACAGATCATCTCTCCTTGCTTGACAGCTCCCGCCTCCATCCAACATGCTGAGTGAATGACTGCCTGGTCTCTTCATGAGACATCCCAGCAGTCACCCAACTCCACTTAGAGGACCAACTCCCCAGCGTCCAGCTGTTTCATGTCAGAGCTTTCTAGGAAAGGAGGGGCAACTGACCAGACTGTGTGTGATATTTCCCAATTCAAGGAGCACCTAAACCAGAGAACTGTGTTGCATGCTCCCCTGCACTGAGCTGTCACCAGCCATCATGCCATGTGGCTGGTAGGGCCCTAGGATAGTTGCCTGACTCGGGAAAATCCCGACTGTGTCCAGACTTGGAGGAGTGGTTTTGGAGGGCAATGCTGCTGGGACCAATGCTAAGCTTGGTGATCCATGTGCCCTAATGCAGCCCTCCATCTCTGCCTGGTCCCCTAGACTTCATGGGGGCTCAATGCCTGCAGCAAAAGCTAGATGTCCTGGCTGACATGATGCCTGGTGTGACCAAAGGATCACAGCACCACCTAGCAGGCCTGGAGGGTAGTGTGAGCTGTCAGGCTTTAGCGGGGTCCCTTGTCCTGCCTGGACCAAGAGCAATCCACAGCACACTCAGCTGCATCCTGCATACACCATAGCTCCTCTTGACCTGGTCCAAGAGGTTAGGCTCACATTTATTGAAAGATCAGGCCCCTGGCCCTCACTCCCTTTATCTTTCCTCTTACTGTCACTGCAGAGCTGGTGTTTGTTTTGTATCTCTGTCTGAAGCGGCTGGGACCAGAAGCATCTTTGGTTTCCATGGGACCCATGATGCCACTGAGCTGTCATGCTACCACTCTGGGATCTCAGGTGCTATCTCTGGTGCAGGCACGAGATCATGAAAGCTACTCCTCAAACTCCAAGTGGTCCAAGGCCTGGAAAAACCCTCTGGGAGATAGAGAAAGTGCATTCTCCCACCAGAGCCTGGATTATCCAGGTCCTTCACACCTGACATGCCCAAAGCCTGCCCCTTCCACTTTGAATAGATTCACTCTCCCATCTTTTGCTCTCATGGCACAGGAGCATGGGACACCAAGTAAGACCTTTTTCAGAGTTGAAATGATTGCAGTTGAATGATTGAGAGATCTTGGATATGACTTTCAGCCACTCATCTCACTCCATTGAATCCTGAGAGATAGAACTGCAATCATAACTAGCAGCAGATGGAAATTGGATGAGAAATTTTTTTTTCTGCCAGCAAATATTGGTCCTGGGTCCCCAGACCCTGTGATCCATCACCAATTCCCTTTGCCTGTTTAGATTTACTGATAACATGTTACTGAGTTTCTGAGGCATTCTCTAGTTTAGGGAAAAAGGCTTTACCCAGGAGAAACTCATTCCTCTACCTCACCTGTAAATGAGATGTAGATCCAGAACCTCCACTGAGTTGTGCATTTTGCCCAGATATCTCCTGCTTATAAATTTTCCAAGGAAAATGCCAAGAGGAAAAAGAGGAGTGAGGAAAACATCAGCAGATTTTGATTGGGATGACTAGAGATACAGGTATGAATGATCCCAGAAATCTCCCTTCTACTAACAACCTGAGCATATTTCTAATTCCCACATATTCCTGCCTCTCCTCCTGTTGATGGTCTCCATGCTCACTGACATCATTTTCTGCTCAGTGATCATCTACAACCCTTTTCCTCCTTCAATAGGCAGGGATAAACCTTTCCCCTCACAACTCAACCCTTAGATTGTGGGTCTTTACATGAACAAAATGTTCCTTGCAGGATTGCTGTGAAAATGAAAATGAAGAATCCATTAGCAATTTTGTTGGTTTTGTCTGGGACTTGGTTTTCTGTAGAGAATTTAACAGAGTCAGACCAGTAGTGGATCTACAGGGTACCTAAAAGGGGCTGTTCCAGGGCTGAAGACATAGCTTGTTTTGTAGAGTGCTGGCTTAGCATGTGCCTCATTCTTCCTGCTTTTTCCATCTGAGTAAGTCTCTAATGAACCCCAGCTAATGTTCTCACTCCACTCACACTGTCTGCTTCTTCATGTGGGTCAGTATTCCCTGCACCTCAGCAGGTTTCCATGTGGTCCTCACACTGCCTGCTTGGTCATGTGGGTCATACTTCCCTGTACTCCTTCCTGCACCTACAGGAACCTCACACTGCCTACTTGTTCAGCTAGGTCAATCTTTACTGCACCTCAACAGGTTTCTCCATCTCCCTTTCCACTCCATCATTCCAAGTTTGGTCATTTCTCTCTGCATCTCAACAGATGTCCCCATACCCTTCACACTGCCTGCTTGCTCCCACTGGGTATATCTTTCCTGCATCCCAGCAGATGTCCAGACTCCTCTCCCACTGCTTGCTTCTTCAGCTGAGTCAATCTTCCCTGCACCTCAGTAGGTTACCACAGGACCCTCATCCTGCCTACTTGTTCAGCTGGTTCAGTCTTACCTATGCCTCAGCATGTTTTCAAACACTCCTTTTATGCACTGCTTGCTAAGCAGGTCAGTCTTCCTTGCCACCCAGGACATTGCCACCAGACTGTAACAATGTTGCTTGCCTACTTGGTCATTCTTCCCTTCAACAGAGGTGCCTGTACACTCTTTATATTGCCTGCTTGCTCAACTGCATCAGTCATTCCTACATCCCAGCTTATTTCTACAGAGCACTAACACTGCCTACTTCCTCACTGTGGGCAATTCTGTTCACTTCAGCCAATTTCCCACAAGTCCCTCAGGCTGACTGGTTGCTCTTTGTGTGTCAGTTTTTCCTGATTTCTACCAGGTCTACTCATGTCCCTTTTACTGCCTGCTTCCCACTGTCAGTCATTCTTCCCTGAACCCCAGTTGGTATCCTCATGACCATCACAATGCATGCTTGAACACTTTGTGTCAGTCTTCCCTGCACCCCAGCAGGTTTTTCCATGCTTCTCACACTGCCTGATTGCTCACTCTGGTTATGTTCTTCTTTCCCTCAAGGGATTATCCTATGCACCTCACACTTCCTTCTTCCACAGCTGTGTCTTACCTGCATATCAGCAGGTGTTGGCACACTCCTCGTACTGCCTGTTTCTCAGGTGATTCAGTCTTCTTTGCACCACACTCATTTCTGAATGTCTGTCACATTGCTTGCTTCTTCCTTTGGATCAGTCTTCCCTGCACCTGACTGGTTTCCACAAGCCCCTCACACTTCCTGCCTGCTCAGTCTGGGTCAGTTTTTCTGCACCTGAGCAGGGTTGCTCTGTACAGGGCCTCATTGCTCAATGTGGTTTGGACTTCCCACAACCCCAGCTTTCCACAGACCTCTCATACTGCCTGCTTGCTCACTGTTGGTCAGTCTTCCTGGCACCCTAGTAGGAGTCTGCTTGCCCCACACACTGCCTGCTTCATTAATGTGGGTCAGTCATCCCTACACCCTAACAGACTTAGACCCTTAGTCTTTGTGAGACCCCATGGAGTTTACACTTCAGAAAGAAAATGTTTAGAGGTGGAAAGCAGTCTGGGGTTGTGTCAGAAAGTTGTCAGTGAGCCCTGCCACATCCATATGTTCACATGATCCAGCTCATGGGCTCTGGCACTTTAAGCTGTGAGGAGCCATGTGTACCAAGCCACAGATCTATTTGCTACCATGTGTTACAGTCTATAAAGAGGTATTCAGAGGGTGTAAAATACTCTATATAATGTAAAAAATTGGTAGGAAGCATTCTTTTTTGGGAACTGTATTCCATATAGGAAAGGTGTTGATTATTTACCACAGCAGAATCATACTGGTGAGAAGACCTACAAATGTCAAGACTATGACAAAGTTTTTAAACAAAAATCAAACCTTATTAACCATAGCAGAATCATACTGGTGAGAAGACCTACAAATGTCAAGACTATGACAAAGTTTTTAAACAAAAATCAAACCTTATTAACCATAGCAGAATTCATACTGGTGAAAAGCTCTACAAAAGTAAAGAATATGGTAAAGCTTTTAATCAAAATCAAACCTTATTTGACACCACAGAAATCATCCTGGAGAGAAACAACAAAAGAATGTAGCACAACTTTTAATGAAAAATCAAGACTTATTTACCTCTAGATAACTCATACTGCAGAGAATCCCTACAAATGTAAAGAATGTGGCAAAGCTTTTTATCAAAGAGCATAAGTTACTCAACACCAGAAAATTCATACTGGTGAAAAGCACTTTAAATGAGGAGAATATGGCAAAGCTTTTAATAAAAAAGTATGCCTTGTTCACCACCAGATTAATCATACTGGAGAAAAGCATACAATGTAAAGAATGTGAAAAATGATTTTCTCAAAGATCACATCTTAAAAAACACCAGAATTTCAGATTAAAGAGAAACCATACAAATGTAAAGAATGTTGCAAAGCTTTTCATCAAAAATCATACCTTACTGAAAACCAGATAATTTATAGTTTTGAGTAGTCCTACAAATATAGAGAATGTGGTGAAGATTTTAATAAAAAAAGTATGCCTTATTCACTCCCAGAGAAATCATACTGGGGAGAACTCACGTACCACACACAGACACTTATATTCTGAGCAGGCATAGTCATTTCCAGTTTTTTCTGTGAAAGACAATGTGGTTTGACTTTATATCAGCAGCATACAAATTTCTTTGAGATCTGAACCACAAAAACCTAAATATAATTCTCTATCACAAACCAGTATTGTTTTCTAGTGAAATTGCATTAATTTTCTGTTTCAAAAATTTCTAGATGTCTTCGAAGTATAATTCCCTTCAAGAGGAAATCATGTGGCAAGAACCATTTAACATTGACAATAATGATAGCAAAATATATCATTATGATAGTTCACAAAAAATGCTGTTTTTAATAAATGGAATATCATTTTAAGCCATATACAGTGCTGATGCAGGGTATTAAATTTTGTGTGTTTTCTATGATGAAAGAGTCAATGTTACAAGTCTATTATGTTTATTTATACATCAGGATTTTAAGGTGGGAGAAAAACAAACAATGTATCATTATAAATAGGGATTTATTAGCTTGGTTCACATGGTCAGAAATTGGATAGTCTCATAATGATCTTCACATTAGAAAGATACAGGAACTTGTAGTCACTCAGTCTGAGAAACTAAAGCTCAGTATAAAAGGGATAAAAGGGGCAGTGTCAGGCTATTGCTGAAGGCCTAGAGACTACCTGGGCCACCACAGATGTGGGAACCTATTGGCCTTGTGAACAAGCTGTTGTACAATATTCATGAGCAATGACTGCAAAATATGTACTGCTCTGCTGTGGGTTAATGAGGTTTGACTTTTCTTTATAAACGATCATATTCCTTACATTTGTAGGGCTTTTCTCCAGTGTGAATCCTACTGTGGTAAATAACTTTTAATTTTCCACTAAAAGCTTTGCCAATATTTTTACATTGATAGGGCTTCTCTTTAGTTAGAATTTTCTGGTGTTGAGTAAGAAGTAATCTTTGAGATAAACCTTTGCCACATTCTTAACATTTGTAGGACTTCCCTTCAGTATAGTTTCCCTGGTGTAGAATAAGGCATTCTTTTTTTATTAAAAGGTTTTCCATATTCTTCACATTTGTAGGACTTCTCACCAGTAAGAATTCTCTGGAGTTGAGTAAGATATTAATTTTGAGAAAAGGTTTGCCACATAATTCACATTTTTAGGATTTCTCTTCAGTATGAATTCTGCTGTTGTTAACTAGTTTTGATTCTTCTTTAAAAGTTCCATCACATTCTTCATACTTGCAGGACTTCTCTCCAGTGTTAATTCTCCTGTGCTAAATAAGATTTGATTTTAGATTAAAAACTTGGCTGCATTCTCCAAATTGTAGCACTTCTCACCAGTATGATTTCTCTGGTATTGAGCAAGATATGATATTTAACAAAAAGCTTTGCCACATTCTTTACATTTGTAGGCATTCTCTCCAGTATGAAATATCTGGTGGTGATTTGATTTCTAATTAAAAATTTGATTTCTTATTAAAAAGCTTGCCATATTTTTTATATTATATGACTTCTATCCAGAAAAATTCTGCTCTGGTTAATAAGGTTTAATTTTTCCTTAAAAGCTTTATCACATTATTCACACTTGTAGAATTTCTCTCCAGTGTGAATTCTGCTGTGGTAAATAAGTTTTAGTTTTTGAGAAAAAGTTTTGCCATGTTCTTTACTTTAGTAGGGTTTCTCTCCAGTATGATTTCTCTTCTGGTGAATGAGACATATTTTTATTAAAAGCTTTGCCACATTCTCCATATTTTTAGGGTATTCACTAGTGTGAATTTTCTGGTGCTGCATAATGTATGATCTTTGATAAATGTGCTGCCACATTATTTACATTTGTAGGGCTTCTCTCCAGTATGAATTCTACTGAGGTTAAGAAGTGTTGATTTCTTATTAAAAGCTTTGCAACATTCTTTATGTTTCTAGGCTTCTTTATATTATGATTTCTCTGGTGGTGAATAAAGCATACTTTCTTATAAAAGTTTTGCCACATTCTCCACATTTGTAGGAATACTCACCAGTATGAATTCTCTGGTTTTGAGTAATGTATGAACATTGATAAAAAACTTTGCCACATTTTTACATTTCTTTGTATTCTCTCCAGTATGAATTATCTGGTGGTGAATAAGACTTGATTTTTCTTTCAAAGCTTTGCTGCATTCTTTATATTTGTAGGGCTTCTCCCAGTGTGAATTCTCTGATGGAAAATAAGGTTTGGTTTTTGATTAAAAGCTTTACCACATTCTCTATATGTGTAGGGATTGTCTCATCTGGTGTTGATGAAGGATGATATTTGAGAAAATGCTTTGTCACATCCTTAAATTTTTAGGGCTTTTCTCCAGTATGACATCTCTGGTGATGAATAAAGCATAACTTTTTCAATTAAAAACTTTGCCCCATCATCAACATTTTAAGGCTTTTCAGCAGTGTGAATTAAGCTATGATCTTTGACAAAAAGCACTGCAACATTCTTTACATTCATATGGATTCACTCCAGTATGAATTATTTGGTGTTGATTAAGCTATGATCTTTGACAAAAAGCACTGCAACATTCTTAACATTCATATGGATTCACTCCAGTATGAATTATTTGGTGGTGAAAAAGATTTTGTTTCTTACTAAAATGTTTTTAACATTGTTTACCTTTATAGAGCCTCTCTCCAGTATGAATTCTGCTGCAGTGAATAAGGTCTGATTTTCTTTAAAAATTTTATCACATTCTTCACATTTGTTTGGCTTCTCTCCAAAGTGAATTTATCTGTGGTAAATAATGTTTAATTTTTACTAAAAGCATTGCCCTATTCCTTTTTTTTTTTTTTTTTTTTTTTTTTTTTTTGGTGCTGGGGATTGAACCCAGGGCCTTGTGCTAGCAAGGCAAGCATGCTACCAACTGAGCTCTATCCCCAGCCCCATTGCCCTATTCTTTATAATTTTAGGGTTTCTCTTTAGTCTGAATTATCTGATGTTGAGAAGGTGTGATCCTTGAGAAAAAGTTTTGCCACATTCTTTATGTTTTTAGGGCTTCACTGCAGTATGATTTCTCTGGTGGTGAATAAGGCATACTTTTTTCTCAAAAGTTTTGACACATTCTCCACATCTGTAGGACTTCACACCAGTATAAATTCTCTGGTTTTGAGTAAGCTATGATCTTCATAAAAATGCTTTAAATGCTTTGCCACATTCTTTATATTTGTAGAACTTCTGTTCAGTATGAAATTTGCCTTGGTTAATAGGGTTTCATTTTTCTTTAAAAGTTTCATCACATTCTTCATGTTTGTATGGCTTTTCTCCAGTGTGAATTCTGCTGTGTTAAGTAAGCTCTAATATTTGACTAAACGTCAATCAGAAACTGACAAGGAGTCCTTCAGAAGCAAATAACTACAAAAAGAAGACAACTTCATGCAAGTCTGCTGTTTCAAGCCCAAGACTATATTGAGTGGAATATCTTGCCCAGGACCATGGAACAGGAGCACTGGAGTCACTGACTCTCACACTATGAATCTGCACAATACCATGTGTACCTTATTTTTTTAGCTATGTGTCCTATTTCAGCAATTGAAATTTTTGGATTGTTGACAGACACTTATTAATCTTAATTATGATCCCTGTCAAGTTGATATTAACATCACTCTTTTTAGCTGTAGTTCATGGTAAATGTTCAACACTTGGATGAAATTTATTCATGAATCTGATAAAACCATGCATTTTAAAATCACTATAGAGTTTGTATGTGACTAGTTTCCTCCCATCTTCCTTTGATGACAATGCCTTTTGATCAGTTCCCTATGTAATTGGATTCAAACATGAATTGACATTTTACATGACAAATTATTAAAATTAGACAACTTGGCTAATATCTGGACCAGACTGAGAAATCACTGTCTTTACTCTTCATTCTGTAGGAGTCAATAAACCTGACTCTGTTTGGACTTTTCATTTGTCCTTGTGATCTTAGATTGATTAGGTAAGTTGCATAATAATTATTTATACACTACAAATACATAGTAATCATAATAGTCCAAAACTGGAAACAAATCAAGTGACAATCAAGAGAAGAATGATAAATATTGTATAATTATACAATGGAGTATTCCTCTACAGTGAGAAAATAAACTATTTCTACACATGTATGATTCCCATAGACATAATGCTGAACAACAGAAACTAAGCACAAAAGGGTATAAATCATGTGAACCCAGTTGTTTGAATGTCAAGATTAGGTAAAAAGCAACCTACAGCAGCAGAGATTGAGATACTGATTAGCTTGGTAATAGGGAGAGCAGGTGAGTACAGGACAAAAAGTAGTGAATATGAAGGAGCATGATAGAACCTGAACCTTTTGAGATTCAGATAATGCTCTTGAGTTGGGTGGGAGTTACACAGGTATACACATATTTCAAAATTCACCATCCAGGGGCTGGGGTTATGGCTCAGTTGTAGAGTGCTTGCCTAGTCTGTGTGAGGCACTGGGTTCGATCCTCAGCACCACATAAAAAGAAAAAAATAAAATTATTTTGTCCATCCACAGCTAAAAATAATTTTTAAAAAATCACCATCAGTATATGTAAGATATAAAACACTTTATTCCATACACATTACTCAGTGTCATGTAAAAAACTGAAATAAAAACTGATTAGAATTAATGAAGTATGTATAATATCTATCAAATAAGCAAGAGCAAGGTTGAAAAACATTTCTGTTAAACACAGAAGACAACCTGCAAAAATTTATGGATTATCAATAAAATGACCTTAATTCTTCCTTCTATCTGATATGTGAAGCACATAGAGATTAATCTGAAGATATTAGTATCATAGACACTCATCAAAGAACTAGATCTTCAACTTATCTCTGAAAAAAAGCTTATTTTCATTAAAACAAATTCACAAAGATGTCCATTTCCATGTGTTAATACATTTAGTAAAGTTGAACTTTTGTTTATTTGTTAAAAAATACAATATTTAAATATAATAAAAGACAACAGCTACAAGGGGTGTGTGCATAGACAGGATCTGGTGTGGTAGTGGAGGGACAGTGAGTGGGAGGAGGAACAGTATCAAGAGATTTATGAAAAGTGTGATGCTGGCACATGAATAAATATACTAATGCAGCAGAATAGCATTCCCAGGAAAAGCTCTACCATTCCTAATACATATTTGGGAATTTAGTTTATAATTAAATATGGTATGGTGAATCCACAAGGAGAAATAATGAAAATTTTAATAAATAGAACTGAGATAAATGAGGAATCATCTAGAATCATCTAGAGAGAGGAAAAAGTTAAATTCAAACTATGCATTCTACCACTTTATACCAAAGATTTAAATATTTCAAAAAATAAAAATAAAAAAGAAGAAACCAGAGGAAAATTTCTTTGTAACCTTAGAATCAAGCAGGCCTACCTAAAAATGACACAAAATCCAAAGACTGTACAATAAATTAAATGGCATTATTAAAATATTGTATGACTGTGTAAAATAAAGAACACTTTACAAGGGAATATCTACTTTTTCACATTTCTACTGGGTATCTATCTGAAACCTGCAGGGCTGACTTCAGATTGTATAACAACTTAAGAAAGCAATCTGGGCACTAAATAAAATAAGTTGAAATTATTGGATCAAATATAAAAAGTCCTGATTAAAACAATGGATATGGTAAGGACATTCTAATGCTCCCATGTCCTTGATTTCTAAACCCATAGCTAATATGTATATCAAAAATTCAGACATAAACAAACAAAACATTCCTCTGCAATAATTCTAATTATTAGTAGAATTATTTAATATACTTAAGGTATTATCTTTCTCCATTACAGCTTACAATTCCATTTGCATTTTTTTAGTCATAGGTCTTATTTTATATTTTAAATCACATTAAATTTCTTGAAACAAGTACACATTTAAGTCAATAAACCCATATCTATAATTCTTCTTCAATCTGTTGTTCTAAACTAACATAGTTTAAATGAAAAACATTCATGCAAAAATTTTAAAATGTCAATTAACATTAAATACAAAAATCAACCTTTCTTTTTAAGTATTTTTAGAAAAAAATTCATCTTCAAGCTAATCTGAAAACAGTGAAAACACCAGCAATGCCCAACAACAGGGAAATAACTACAGTAAATCAAGTAATAAAACATTATGAAACCATTAGATATAACAGTCATAAAGACTAGGCTAATGTATGGAAGATACTTATATATTAAGTAAAATTTTTTATGTAGTATAAATTCAAGCACATAGGTATACAAAGTATACATAAAATATGTATGTATATACAAAGTATACATGGACAAGTATGAAAAAATATTAGCAAACTATTAATTAGAATTTGACTCTGAATGATGTGCTTTTTCTTCCTGCAAATTTCTTGCAATGGGAATGATTATCTTCGTAATTAGAAAAGAAAATCTCTGAAAATGTTAAATGAACACAATTCCACCAAAGGCAGAAAAGCAACATATATCTTTGAGGAATTCTGACATGTTAAGAATATGTAGCCTTGATTAATCTGAAAATTTTTTATTGCATAAAGATATAAGAATACTGAGCTCAAGCCTCCAAAACCACCAATGGAAACTGTATACCAAACACATACAACTTATTTCTGAAGTCATCTGTTCAGCTCTGGTATTCGTGCTTGTAGATGTAATGGTAGATCTAATGGTATGACAAATGATGGCATGGGGCTGTGAAGAGAAGCATAATATACACCCTTTAAAACATTTCAATGATAAAGTTAAATATCAAACCTTTAACTACTAATTAAGTGGTCCTGACTGACAAATATCTACTAATAAATTATAGGACAGATATAAAACAAACACAATAACCACTGAGGTACTTTAAAAATGTACTCACTTAGATCATGTTTATACTGTGTAAAATACTAAAACAGATTAAGATAAAATCAAACACAAACCTTGTCTTTAGAGTTTATAGTCTAGGAAGATAAGACATACAAACATTTACAGAAAAAGAAAATACAAGTGATATTTCTTCAGAAAAAAAAATAAATTACTACTAAATCCCAGAGGAAAGAGAAATGACTTCCATACCAAACTGAAGGAGTACAGAAGTTCTGCATGAAAAAGCTGTGATCTGATCTGGGACCTCATACTTGTGTTGGTGTTGGATACATAGCAATGTGGGAGAAGCATTAGGCACAGAAAGAGTATGAAAAATTGACCCAAGAAAGAACAAGAAACTACAGTGTTTTCAGGTGTTGGGGTATGGGTATTATTTGTTTGCAGGTTAAGAGATTACAAGGTTAGAAAGACACACTGGGGGTGAGCAAGATTATGAAAAGCTCTGAATGCCATGTGAG
This sequence comes from Sciurus carolinensis, assembly GCF_902686445.1. Lineage (NCBI taxonomy): Eukaryota > Metazoa > Chordata > Mammalia > Rodentia > Sciuridae > Sciurus > Sciurus carolinensis. Next base: position 291,639 of record NW_025920222.1, on the reverse strand, counting down.
GGCTCTAAACCTTATTTTCTCTGCAAGAGGTTTTATTTGTTTATTTATTTGAGGATTTTACAGAAGGAAGTGGTATCACCAGAGTCATATTTAAGTGTAATTTGGTGTGTGAGGATGTATGGAGGGAAGAATCTTTGGACATAAGAAGATTAGGAATACAGTAGCAAGGCCAATAAAAAGTTTACTACTTCCACCATCTTGCAAAAGCTGCTGCTTCATTGAATTTATGCCTTCAAATCATCCCCTATCTACCAAAGTTTGGACACCTCATTCCTAGTCACTCATGGCTCTTAAAGTGATTTATGTTTTTTTTTTCCATTCTTCTTCAAGACCAACAAGACTCATAGTTAAGCCAAGAGACTTTAAAAGCTGAGGTGAATCCATGATTCTAAATTAGACATCCATACATACTTCAATGCATTCTTCACCCTGACATTACATCTGGGTTATGTCATGAGATATGTTGCATGAATTCTTAATATACTCCAAATCTCTGATCCTTTAAACTTACTCTCTTACTTACTCTCTTTATACTTGTTTAATGTCCCCACTGGAATATCAAGGTCATTGATCTACCACATTCTCAGTCTTCATCAGCATCTCCTCCTGTCTTTATTTGTCTCCCTCTCCAGTTTCTATCTTATAATCCAAATTTCAAGCAATCTCTTGCCAATATTCTACATTCCCTTTGCCTCTCTGGCCTTCAATATTGTGACAGAGCAAAAGGCCAACCCTGAATGATCTCAGTTAGTGACATTTTTGTTTCCATCTTGAGTATCACAAACACTGCTGGTGGAAAATCACACAGAAGAACACTGAAAATTCATCTTATTTGGGTCCTCAACTTTGCCCATAGACACTTGTCTAGTAATTTAACCAACCCACCATCAATTCTCCTCAGTTACTATTTCACATCTTTTCCATGCTCTTCATACCTACCTATGTTGCTTCATACTTTCCTTGCTACTTACTTCAGAGAATACAGGAATTACTAGTTATACTATCAATCAACCTCCTCTCTAAGGCAACAGAAGTGTTAACTTACCTAGATTCAGTCCTTCCTCATTCATGCCTCTTCTTCCTTCTTGGGGGTTTTGACTATTCATCTTGATTTTGTTGAATATTTTTATCTCTACCAGATCTTTTATAAGTATTTAATCATTTTCAAGCCCCCCCAGAAAACACAATAAATTTAAATCTCTCCAAATTCCTCTCATTCAGCTACTGCTAAATTCTACTCATTCCTCCATAACTAAATATGATAAATTACTACACTTATCTTTCAAGACCCCCAATCTAGCTTCCCTTCCACTATTTGCAAAATCCATATTAAACTCATTAAATACCACCATCTAAACCCAAACACTAACTTAACCTAATATCTAGGTAGATGTTCACTGAAACTCTCCTTTTAGTATTCCTTATCAATCTCTTTTACCTACTTGATCCTCAAGCTTTGGAAAAAATCTCAGGATTCTATCCCAAGTTTTCTTCTGTAGTCATACTAATTTTGTTCCCTTGGGTGATTACATTTACTCCTTAAAGTATCTACTATGCCTTCAAACAATGACTCTACTATATCTGTAGTCCAAAATTTGTTCCCTATGCTACAACCATGAATCTCTTTTCTAGTCTTCTCTATTTGAAAGCCTTGTATAACACCTTGTTTTGTGTAAAACTGATCTCATCTTTATTTCCAAACCTCATTTTATTCTAGTGTTCTTACCACAGTTCATGTTTATATCCATCCAACTACTCAGGTCAAAATCTGGTAGTAATTATTCTCTCATTTCTTATTTTTCATCCAATCACCAACCTAGAAAATTCTGTGGTTTTTATAGTACTGGGGACTGAACCCAGAAGGATTTTACCACTGGGCTACATTCCAAGTTCTTTCTATTATTTTTTTTTATTTTGATACAGCTAAGGTGCTGAGGGTCTTGCTAAGATGCTCAGAGTGGGTTTGAACTGTGATCCTTCTATTTTGATCTCTGGAGTTGCTGGGATTATACATTTGTGCCACCATGTTCAGCATTTAGAAAATTATTGAATTAATCCACTTCTCTTCATCACTGTTGTACCACCAGAGTTTAAACTATCATTCTCTCTATCCTGAAACATTTCCATAGTCTCTTAACAAGTGGTTACTAATAGACTCACCATTCTGAATTCAGAGAGATGTTTTAAATATATACATATGTTTATTCCACTCCCTTACCCAACTGTCCTCAGGCTATAGTCAAAAATTTTGACATAGTTTGAGATAAGCATTGTCTAACTTTGTAATTTGTTTTCACCATTTTATTTCTTGTTTTCTGCTCCAGTCAGAAAAACTTTAGTTTCTCAAGTACATTCATTGCATTATCTCTAACCAGGCTTTCAAATGTGATATAATTTCCTCTGCGTAGCATATTTATTCTTACTCTCTTCCACTAACTCCAGTATACCCCTCAGGTTTTCAGCACACATATCATTTTTACAGTGAGATCTTTCCTGTTCCTATATTATGCCTTATAGTAACCTATATTTCCCCTTCCATAAAGGTTATCACACATTTATATTATGTGTTGGTATATCTGAATTTCCTCTGAGGCTACACCATAAACTATCCACGAAGAGAGAGACAGTATTAGTCTCATACACCACTATACCCTTCACTAATCAGTAGAAGGCTTTGCATTTCAAGAACTGAAAAGAGTGGAAATATCATTAAACAGAGAAAGAGAAATCTGAAAGTAGGAGGAATTTGGGAAGCCCAGCAAAGTGTTATGGAAGTGAAATCAGTCTGTATATTAACATTATAAGTGAGAGATTAATTGGGGAATCAAGGAGTATCTAATTCACATTGATTCTCTAAATTTAATACTTTGAATCTTTAAGAAATTCTTATTTAATAATTCCAAGTCTGCAAATGATAGTTCAAGTGAGTAGGAAAAAAAACTGCATACGGCTAGTTTATTTACTGTTTTCAATTAAGTTGATTTCACAGTCAACAAAATATTCATAAGGTACTTACCATATGACAGGATTAAACTACATAGTAGGCAATACAGAAACTAAGATTCATTTTTAAAGGCTGTGTAATGACTAATTCCATTAAGTATTACATAAAAATAAAGATATAAACAATGTAAGAGAGCAGGATAATGTTATTATTGTTTAATTAAGTCATATGATCTTGAGGAAATTATTTCTTTGTCCTTTATTTTCAAATGAGATCACTAATAATTGTACCTACAACTATGGACAATTTTGAGTATTACAAAAGTTAACATGGAAATTATTTGTCAATATTTGGTACCAACTGAATGTTAGTAGTATATATTATAGTAATTATAATATATATTGTATTATTTATAAAGTATAATTGAAAACTTTGGAACATGAGATAGAAAATTTCCTTTAATAAATGAATCAATTAATATGCAAGCTTCAGTCATGCACTTTTGCCAAAAGTGAAGATAGAGATATAAAGGGGAAAAAAAAGGCATGAAGAGAAATAGACTGATTCAGAGATGCACAGAAACAAACAAATCATAAAATGAGAGGAAGAGACAAAAAGAGAGATACTGGGGCAAAAAATAGTTCCATCATATATAGGCATAAACAGATATCTGTCAATGAGTAGTAAGTCCCTCATTCCTGATTTACAAGTTGTGCTTACATATTATTCATTCAAAACAACTTTACTATTTTCAGAGAAGGTAAGTATATTTTTAGATAGCCCTACATGTAATTACATATAAAATGATACTTTCAAAAATGTAAATTTACTTTTGAAAAGGGTAAGTTTTCCAAATTTTCATATTAACTTTTTATATTACTTTTGAAATATTATTTATATTCTATTATTGATAAGCATAATCAGAGAAACTTCAAAAATACCAAGTGGCTTTCTAAGGAGTCTCTTCTTTGAAAAATAATATACACATATACTGTGGCAAAACTATTTTCTTTTTATCCAAAGTAATGTTCTTGAAACCTTTACTTCCTAGGAAATTGATGCTGTCCATACATGGCCTATAGGAAGATCAAACTGTCAGTATAGAACCTGAGATCTAATGAGAATGGAAAGTACTTCTTCATTTCTGGGATGTGGGGGACATATCTGACTAATTCAGTTAACCTCTTAAAAACTTCATGCAACAAAACTAGGAATACAAAAGGAGATCACATTAAGAAGAAATAACCATACTGTGATGTACATGTAGAATAGGCAAGAAAAGATTAATGGCTTAGCATATTTTAAATAATTTATTTTTGATTATTTTAATTATGTAAATTTATGTGATATTGTGTGAAAACTTGATTCATATATATGGTGTGTAATGATCAAATCAGAGAAGTTAACATTTCCATTTAAAAAAATAAATTGTAGTTGGAGATTAACAGAATACCTATGTTATTTTTTAATTTTTATATGGTGCTGAGGATCAAACCCAGTGTGGTGAGTATCAAACCTACTTGTGTAGTGAGAATCAAGCTTCAGTACACAAGTGTGCTGCCACTGAGCTACAGACCTAGCCCAACATTTTCATATCTAAAAATCTTTAATTCTTTCTCAATTACCAAACAATAATTATATTTTGAGTATAGTATATTACTATATATATATATATATATATATATATAAAACATGTGCTGAAAAAGGAAAAAGAAGAACTAATCCTAGTAAGAAATAGGATTAAGAAAAGTATCAAGAGGTTATGCATTTTAAACCACAATTTAAAAAAAGCAAGAACTGAAAACTATATGTAGAATGTGCATAATTTACATAGTTAATTAACATTTGTAGTTGCACCTATTTTAACTAAATTGAGAGAATAAATCTGAAAGTAAACTTAAAATCATATTAAAATTTATTTTCAAATATAGTTTACAAACACTTCCTTACCTCAAAGTCATCATTGTCTCCTTTGGTTTAATGTGCATGATTATCTGGGTTGTAACTTTGTCTAATAGTTCAACTGCCAGGGCCCTGGAGAGACCAGGCTGTATGCTAAGTGAACACATGCTAAGTAAAAGTATGCTAAGTAAAAATCAAATAAAATAATTTCATGAATATGACTTTATGGCTTATAGAAAATATTTGTAGTCTTTCATTCAGTAACTAGCATAGACAGTCATAGGAGTCTACTAATATAAATAAACAGAATATATTAGTAAAAATATTAATCAGTGAATGAATTGATATTTAGATATTATATAAATTAAAAAAATTGGGGTAAGCTTAGAGCATGATTAATTTCTCTATGTACAGCTGTCTAATATATATTAGGTGGTAAGATTATACCTTCAGCTATACCAAGGGCATTTATGTCACTTTAAGATTATGAATACCACAGTATGGTGCATAATTACAATAAGAAAAAAGCATGTACACTTACATTTGCACACATTTAATTCTGTTAAATTATAAAGCTTTCTTAGGTTGTTGTAATAACTGACTTTTTCTCATATGAAAGCATCTTATATATACATAAACTCAAAGATCACATTATAAATTTATCTAAGTAGCTAAGATAAGCAGTTAATTTTAGAAGATGGCAACACTTTTGAGTTTTCTGAAGGCAGGGGTCATCAAACTACAGTGAAAGGGCAAAATGTGATAAACTGTTTCTTTCTGTAAATATAGTTTTATTGGGTATAAAAATATACATGTGCACTGTTTATGGCTAATTTTGTGACAAAATGGCAAAATTAAGAGATTGTAACAGAGACTGTATTGCCCACAATGTCTAAAATATCTACTATCTTCTCCCTTACAGAAAGTTTGCTTACCCCTACTATAAGAATAACTTATAAGTTTATATTAAAAACCTAAGCAATTTTGTTCTACTGATACATCTAATTACTACATGACTATAAGAAATCCTTCCACAATTCCAATAACTTATAGTCAGAAGTCTTTCAGCAGTTGATCTTTTTTGGAGGTGGGGTTTGGTTAGTGCTACCTTGACAAAATTATGGAATGCTGATGACCCTTAAATGAAAAAAGACATGTACAAAAATATCTAATATTAATTTCTGGGTGTTATTAAATAATATTAACTCAGAAGATGTTAGAAATTCTGAAATGTGGAAGTTTTTCCTTTGGTCTCTTAGTTCTATACATACCAAAAACTAAACCCAAAGCACTGTCTATTACTTAGAAACATGTTGGGTCACTTTTGTTGAAATTAGGTAACAGAACAGTAATATGCAACCTGTACAAATCAGAATCAGGTTATAATTTATGATGCTTTGCTTAGAAATAAAAAAATTATTTTCTTATTGCCTAATTTTATGGTATTTACATGTTTTGCTATAACAAAAGTGTTGTGACACAGAGGGTAGAGTAGATAATGTAAGCAACTATATAAATCCTAAAAAGTCTACTTAATTTCTCAGGAAAGAGGATGAATAAGAAGGAATAATTTTTGCAACTGGAAGAACTTTCTGGTTACCTGCATTGATTAAGTGAGGCAAGAAAAAGAATAGAAAGTAGAAGAATCATATTTTGATTATTCATGACAAAGAGATGTGTTTTCAAGATTGCACTGGAAGATACTGGACAAGAATGAAAGAAACCAAATAACTTCAGTGACTAGCAATGACAACAACCACATGACAATTCTCAATAGAGGAAACAAATTACTGTATTGCAATTGGTGGCTTGTGACAGAAATAACATGGAGTTAGGTAGATCATAGACAGGCAAAGTTTCTCCAATGGTAATAACTAATCTGGAATTTGTAAATTTAGCCTTGATAAAATTCATTTGTTATGGAATGAATACTCAGTAATTTTTGCCATAAAACCCTCATTTCCAGAAGGCTAGAAACTTTGAACAATAAAGAACAGGAAAAAAACAGTGTCAATATAGAGGAATACAGTGAGTAGGAGGATAGAAATTCCTTTATTTCCATAGTATGATTTGCCTTTCAGTCTTGCCAGGATCCCAAGAATGGCCTGACTCCTAAATTAAACTGTGCAATTCAGAATGTACTTGGGGGAATGACCTCTTAGAACCTGAAATGAGTTGTCTCAACAGAAAAACAAACTTTACATAACAGAAGCACACAGACCCTCAAGAGGTCCATGTAATCTGAATGAAAAACTCTTGAATTTAAGAACTTGGAAACTTATGTTTGCCTGGTTAATTTTATAAAATGTGGAGAAGGTAATACAAGAAAAATAATTTTCAACTTTCACCATTCAACTACTGACATTCAAATGAACTGTAATTCCAGGCAAGCTGCTTTACTTTATAAGAGAAAGGAGAGATTAGGAAGAAAACTTTTAGATTTTTATGGAGGGAAGACAGAAAAACCAAGAGAAACTGATTTTAAGTGTCAACAGTACCTGGGAAACCTTTTCAAACCTCATCTTCCATGAAATTCTATAGGTTATTAATGAGTGTAAAGAAATACAAGACAAAAATCTTCACATATTAATTGCGAATCATTTTCTCACCACACCTCTTACACAAGCTGACAAGAGAAATGAGTAAAGTAAAAAAGAGAATGGATTATTAAAAAACACTGTCTGCAAAATAAGACTAGACTCTTGCCATAACTCTGCAAGTAAATTAGATTTGCAAATCTGGGAAAACTGTGTAATAATGCCTATGGGCTTTGGTTTTATTGTAAGCTCAGGGTCAGGGCTAGTTACATTAGAGCCAAACAGAAGCAAGTTCTAATGTAATTTGGTGAAATTCTCAGTCCCCCAGGGTACAGGTCATTGTAGGGAGCTGGAGGAAATCGTATGTGACCCCAGGGTCTTTATAGGCCAGAATAGGTGGGTTTCCTGCTGAGTGGCAGGTGAATGTAAGAGTCAGTGGAGTTTTTCTGCCCCTGTTTGATTGTTTGCTGTTTGGAACACTGCCCTCTACCTCAGTAGTTTGTTTTTTCTCATATATCAGCTCCAATCCTGACCTAACATTCGTCATCTATAAAATAAAGAAATTATGTTCCTTCCCATTGTAAAATTCTAAGAAACCATGTATTGTTTAATTCAGCACTTTGTTTTCTCCTTAAGTTTGGAGGCTAAAAATTTCTTTCTGATGTTAAGAAGAGAGCCCTGGCCAGGTATGGTGGCATATGCCTATAATCTCAACAGCTCAGGAGACTGAGGCAGAAGAATTGTGAGTTCAAAGATGGCTTCATCAAAAATGAGGCACTAAGCAACTCAATGAGACCCTGTCTCTAAATAAAATACAAAATATGGCTGGGGATGTGACTCAGTGGTTGAGTGCTCCTGATTTTAATCCTAGGTACTCACCCAAAACAGAAGACAGCACTGAAATTAAAAATAAAATTCAATTAAAAAAAATGCCAGGTACTTTTATTACTATACCTAATAATCATAATATATATTCTATAATTAATTTATATAAGATTACTACAAATGTAGGCACTGAGGAAAATTGAGATAGGGAAATAAATTTTTTTTTTGGATAGCATATGGAAAATTTCTCCTACCTATAGGGAATATCTTTAAATTCAAACAAGCCATTATTCACAAAGCAAAGCTACCAAATGTTAGAGAAGAGCTTTATTACCATATTGTTACCTATATAACTAGCACTATATCTTAAGCAAATGCCTAAATAATTATATATATTTCTGTAACACATAGAGATACATTATGCTAACATTAATTTGTGCATTTAACCAACAACTGGCCTCAACAACTATTTTGAGTTTTGTTAGGTCTTTTAGGCCAAAGTAACTCCATTTTGATAAACAGCACCTGCCCACACAGGAACAACCTTCCCAGTAGACCCACCCTGAAAGAGACCCCAAAACCAAAATCACAGCAAAGATGTCAAGTAATAGTCACAGGACCAGACTAGTTTTTTTTTATCTACTCCATTATACATGACTATAGAGTTTAGATGTTTTTCCTGCAGGCTACTGCACCTTGCAGAGGGGCAGCCTGGCAGACTCTCTCTGTCAAAAAGCTATGTTTGAATTCAGAGTTGTATCTCTCGTGGATATTTGCACCAGTTTACCCTAAAAAGTATATGAGCAAATTGTACCCATTTCCTGATCTACTTCCTTCACTTAAATGATATATTACATAAATGTCAATCTCTGTTGATAATTCACCTTTGATCCATTTTTCTCTATACTTTGGAGTAGAAAGATGGAGGAGTTAAGAGGAAATTTCTGAAGCAATATATTTCAGTATTTCCTACAAAAACCCCTTCCTGGATTTTTTTTTAACATACCAGACATTTTCTCATTTTAAAAATAAAATGACTCAAAGAGAAAAATCTGTGTTATCTATATACTCACCATTTTATTATTTCAAAATTTATGCTTTTCTTTACCTTTGTTTAAAACCTAATCAATTACTACATTTATATAATTATGTTAGATAATACTATGGTCTACTTTTTAATTACTAAGCAAGTTTTATATTCCTTTGGTTTACATATATGTAATAGCTTCCTTTATATGCTAAAAAAATTAACAACTCAGGAACTATTATTTAGTGATTTTCCTGGTATACTAAAATGAATAATCCTTCATCCTTGAATTATTTCCTAAGAATAATTTCCTAAGTAGCAGAATCAATAAAAGATTTGTATTGCCCTTAACAAATAACATAAAATTATTTTCCTCAAGATCTATATCTATAGGCATTCTAGATAATAGGAGATATTTTTTAACATGTGTATTTTTAGTTTTTCCTATTTTTCATTATCTGGTATTTGCTCCTAAATTCTCTTTCTCCTGTAATCTTTAAATGAGTTTCTGATGTAGCATGCATTAATTCATGGTTGATCATATATTAAGAGAATATTTTCTCCATTCTAATTGCCTTTATAATTTTCTACCATTTAAATTTAAATTTTAATCCAATATAACCTTTCCTTCCAAATATGAAAAAAACCTTTCAAAAGTCCTTAAATATTTATTTCTGAAAGACAATATATCCTCAGATATGCAATAATTATATCAACCTTAGGTATTTCTTCATAATTCCAAAAATAAAACAAAGAAAAACAAATGATTTAAGTTTAAGTTATTCTTTTTGACCATTTTCTTATTAAAGTTTTAACTTTTTATATTGAGAACAAATAAATTTTGTTCTTTTAGTTATATTTTTATTAATTGATTGATTGATTGTCTGAACCCAGAGGTGCTTTACCACCGAGTTGCTTTCCCAGTCTTTTTTATTTATTTATTTTTTTGAGACAGGTTCTCACTCTGATGCTTAGGCTGACTTTGAACTTGCAATCCTTCTCCCTCAGCCTCCAGAGTGGCATTGTAGGCATGCACCATTACGCCCAGCTGATTCATTTTTATATTTTATGTATTTCTTTCATACTAATTTGTATTTTTGTAAATTGAGCCATCAAAGCTCTTATAGGTAGGTTAGTGTGTCTTACAGTGACTTTTGCTAAATTTTCTTTGTATCTTTTTAAATAAATTTTTCCATGTATGTTTCTGATACCTTCTTATTCATGAATAAAATGTTTGTTTTACCTTTGTTAAAAAAAACAAATGAGATAGTAACTTAAATATCTTGTGCATTCAATCATTTCATATAGGGCACAAAATAAACAAGATCAATTAATGTAGGAATGAAAATAAAGACCCTAGTAGACTTGTTTAACAACTGGCATGTCCTACTCTGATTATTAGGGAAAAAATATTTTTTGGAAGAGCTTCAAGCAATGCGGACAACTCACTCTGTATTTGAGAAGTAGTTATACAACTGAGCAGATTTTAAATGTAATTACTTCCCAGTCCCTTATAACAGTTTTACTATCCTGATATAATTAAAAATTAGCTTGTAATCCCAGAGTTATCAGTATTCCACTTTCCAAAGACTTGATTGAAAACTGTATGATTATAAATAATGAAAACACCTCATTGAATGAAGAACAAACACACGTGGTTGAAGTTCTTCAAGTTCAATTTCAGTCATTTCTACAGCCCAGATGTCAAAAAGTTGGTTGTAGCCACCATCCTTCTCTATTGCCACAACTTCTGTAGCCATCCTAGAAAAAAATCAGTGAACCTAATATTTTCATTTTTTAAAAAATGATTTTATTATAATCATTAGACTTGGGGGAAAAGAAGCTGAGAGCACTTTACTAGGAGAGAAGATACTCCACCAGGAAAGACTTAAATCTTTCTGTCTCTCTTTCTCACACACATATACATACTCTTTTAAAATTCATGCTTTAAAAATTTTGAATACTGATGATCTGAAAAATGCCTTGCTGTATACTTTAGTTTGTGTTAGCTGAATCTTGTTATACAATACAGGAAAATGGAAAAGAAAACCTAAAACACTGTGAAGATCACAGAAAACTTCCCAAAGGAGATAATACTTAAAAAAATGAATCAGCAAGAAGCTAAGGTGACTGAGGAGTCTGAGCATTTTGGAATGCAAATGCAGGAAGACAAGGAAACTGCATGGATCACCTGGAGAGCTGCTGGGGAAGGACAACTCAATATGTGTGATCCACAGATGAGATGGGTATAACACTGCTAGTTATCATTCAGCAACAAGTACAGAATCAGAGTTAGCATTCTCCCTTGTCCAAATAAATGATCAATTTTTAGCAATCCTTTTACTTTATTTTATAAAAGTATGCCTGTGATAGAAAATTGATAAATATTATCCTTTGTAAGAGAGAATTTAGAGGGTCTAGACAGTGTGGGGAAAATGAACCTCAGAAGTATGTGATATATTATGAATAATCTATTAATTACAAAAGGATATTCATTTAGATTTTCTGAGCCTCCTTGAAAGACATAATTATGGCAGCAAGCAATCTAGAACTCACAACAACATGAAAAACAGTGTGAGAGAAGGTAAAACCAGTAGAACAGTTGTGTTAGAAAACAATTCCAAATATACAAAGGAAAAGAGGAAAAGGACATTTTGAAAACTCTGGCAGAGAGAATAGAATGAAAGTGGCTGACTCAAGATATTGAGTTGAGTATAAAATGCTGGTAGGATAATGAAGGAGATCTATTGTCAAGCAACTGCTAAGTGTATAGAAAACTGAAGGTCAACTGAGTAGCTGGGTTGGAGTTACATACTTGGGAGTAAGAGGTATATGATGACATCTGACATTATATAGTACAGATGATACTGCCCAGGAGAAATATTCTTTTTATTTTGACATTTACTATTTTAGAATTGATCTATATTTATACTGATTAGACACAAGTTGTTTTTAAAATATTTTTATAACTTTATTTCATTATTATTACTATTTTTAATGAGGTGCTGAGGATCAAACCCAGTGTCTCACAATGTGCTAGGCAAATACTCTACCACTGAGCCCAATCCCAGTCCCACAAGTTGCTTTTATATGCATTTAAGTTACAAAAAAGTTCTACTAAAAAACTGTCTTTCAACTGAGGTATGGTTAATGATGTGTAAGATAAATACTAAAAATGCTGACCTGTAAATATATAGTACCTGTAAGTTCTACATACATAAGAATGGATCCAGGACTAAAGAGAAGAAAATGATTACTATGGAGCCTGATGATAAACGGCAAGTTTCATAGACAAAAGAGGTTGAACTGGAGCCCAGAAAAAAAAATCAATTTTATTTCCTCTGCCCACTAGAATCATTTATTGGTGGCTAACAGGGATGCCAAGCTAACACTATTGTGCTTCCTGGCACAGTGGCAAATGGAGCTGTTGACCCATCAGTCTGCCATAGGTGATGAAAGGTAGATTGCATGTCACCCTTTGCAATGGGGAGAACTTAAGATAAAAACAGGACAAGGTGTTCCTGCAGAGATAACAAATACAACTGAAGTATTTCTCATAGCACTATCAGGGTGCAAAAATAGAAAATTTTGACTGGAGAAGAGTGTTTACAACAGAGGATAGTCACAAAAAGAGGCTGAGGAGGGAAATGGGCATTGCACTGAAAGGAATTCTATAGATAACCTAACTTACCTGTGCTTTCACATAACATTTATTGGTGCCTTCCTGTTGTTAAAAGCAGCACATGGTAACTGAATAGAATTTGGAATACATGAAAAACAAGCAAAGCACAATCTCAAGCAAAAAAGAGTCACTCTTTCACACATTCTCATTCATACTTCTTACTTAGACATATCTTATAAAACACAACTTTTAAATTACCTTGCATATACTAATTTTAATCTTGACTTTTTTCTTTTTTGGTACCAGGGGTTGAATTCAGGGGTACTTTACTACTGAGTCATATCCCCAGTCCTATATTTTGTACTTTATTTAGAGACAGGGTCTCACTGAGTTGCTTAGCACATCCATTTTGCTGAGGCTGGCTTTGAATTTGCAATTCTCCTGTCTCGGCCTCTCAAGCTGCTGGGATTACAGGTGTGCACCAATGTGCCTGACTTAATCTTGACATTTGGATTAATAATCTGCCATAAACTTAATCCACTGACTATTCATCTTTTACAACATAATTTTTAATATTAAGCACATTATTTCTTTGAATTGAAAGGTGTACATGATTCCTTTAACTTATTCCAGGAGGTGGCTTAGTTGAAAAGCACCACTGGGTTCAGTTCTCATTACCAAATATGAGAAAACTTAAAAAAACAAAAAAGTTGCTTATCATTTACAAAAATCATCACAGTTAAATCACTCTTCAATATTATTTTGATCTCAAATTATTTTATTTATTTTTTTCTAGAGAAGCAACAATTTATTCTGTGCTATATATATGCACTTTGAATAAAATATTCAGTTCAAGATGGGTTTGCTGCATCATTCACAATTGAACTTGAAGTGATACAGGCTTTTTTATTTATTATTAGGGATTTAAGTTTATATACAGTAGTTGGGTTTATCCTGACAAACTCATACATACATAAAAATTGATTTAAGTTTCTTCAAAAATTTTATACCAATCTTTATTTTAAATGTCAAATATTTAGTGAGAGAGGGTATTATTTGTGATTCCAGATGCTTTCCAATTTGATGAAAAATAATATCAATGTTTATTTAATTTGCATTTCTCTTCATCAAGGGAAACTTCATATTTTTTGACTTCATATATGTGTTATACTAATAACTCTGCTTCTAATGAAACATTCTATTGACTTATCAGAACTTATGTATTAAAGATATTAAACCTAGTTTGGCATATTTCAGAGAGTATTTTCTGTTTTTTCACTTAAATTTTAAGGTACCAGACATGCATTTTTAAAATTTTCATGTAAGATTGATCAATTGTTCCCTTAAAAGTGTCATGCCAAGAAAGCTTCTTCAACTCCAAAAGTAGATAGCTACTAATGGTTCTTTCAGCATTAGTTATAAAGTATGGAGCTATTTACTTTCTGAATAATACACTCTCTAAATTATTTATCTTCATGTTAAGGAATCCAGTCTTTTACATGCATTGTCAAATTCTATAACAATAAATTACTTTACATAATAAGGGCTATTATTATGTCTCCTATTGTATATGAAGCAGCAATTCTATTCTGAGGGTTATACTCAAAAAAGTTGAAACTGGTTTACAGAGACTTGTTCATATTATTTGCCATTTATAACTAAATAACTTTTATTTTTGATACCAGGGATTGAACCCAGGGGCACTTAAACACTGAGCCACATCCTCAGCCTTTTTTATATTTTATTTTGAGACAGGGTCTTGCTTAGTTACTTAGAACCTGGCTAGGTTGCTGTGGTTGGCTTTGAACTTGCGATCCTTCTGCCTGAGTCTCTTGAACCACTGGGATTATAGGGATGCACCACTGCACCTGGCCTAAATAACTTTGAAGTATTATATTTTAGGAATGTTTTTGCTTGGTAATAGACCTGTGATTATTTAAATAATCTTTATATTAATATATCAAATTTGGGACAATAATTTCAAAGTCTCTGTATAAATAATACTTAAGTTCTTTTGTTTAATTCACTGACACATTTTTCTCGATGTCTCTCATTAGAAACATAAGTTTATTTAGGCCAGCATTATATTTTTAATATTCTATTGCATGCTTAATCATAAAGCACATACTAGGTAGTAAATTCATGAAGGAATGGATGTAAACAATCTTGAGATAGTTAAAGTCAGCAAATAGATAAAATAATTATATTAGTTTTGTGATTATATACTAGTTTTTTTACATGAGAAAAGAATAGATATTAACTAAATTTAAATATATTTAACATTTTTCTAAATATTTTTCATAGAAATTATTTTAACTCTACTGGTTTGTGTGAATATTTCTGGACATGAGTTTATATGTAGTGATCTCTGTTACAAATTTAGTTTTCTGCTTTTCTTTCTCAATCCTTCCCATGTGATCATGAATCTTGGGCTGGTGATAGAACTATTTTCAATTACTCTGAACCACAGAGCCTGTGGTGAACACTGGCAGGCCTTCACCATCTCACAGCATGCATTCCTCCCTCCGCCAGTACACAGGGTCTTTCTAGAAATCCCCATTGCGGAGACCCCACAGTGTTACTGGAAGAAGCCTTGGCTTCATCATGGCAATGCCCAGAAATAGAAGCAGATTTAGTAATTTGATTATTTGCCTATTTTATCTAAATTTCTAAATTTTTATCTAAACATGCAAGCTGTTACATTTTAGTCTGTCAGCTTTTATTATTTGTATTCTTTGCCAGTTAAAAAAACAAGTTAAGAGTAGGAAGGACATCAGAAAGGTGGCTAGAGAGGGTATTTTGATACTACAGAGAAGTAATATTTGAATACCTGTCCATCAGAAAGGAACCAAATCCCATAATAAGAACATGCAGAATTTCAAAATGATTGGCAGCTTAGAGTGGTGCTTAATTTAGGATCATACCCCATTAATGCTTGAAATAATCACTATAGACTTATACAGTAATTAGATTATCACCTCATTTGTTACTGTTTATTATTATGTCCTTTTAGATAACCAGGATAATACATATCTGAAAGTTTCTATTTATTTTATCCCTACTTCCATGATCATTTTTGGTGGTGTCTATTTTTAAAATTTTCAAAATACATTTTAGTTGCAGATGGGCACAATGTCTTTATTTTATTCATTTATTTTTATGTTGGTAAGGAGTGAATGCAAGTGCCTCATATGTGCTGAACACACATTTTATCACTAAGCCACAACCACAAACCTGTTGATTTCTTTTGAAAAATTCATGTTTGATTTGACTTTTGCAACATGTTATGTTTTTAAACAACAATTCAATTTCTTGGAAGTTTTTTTGAGTACCAAAATTGAACTCAGGGGTAATCAACCACTGAGTCATATCCCCAGTCCTGTTTTATACTTTATTTAGAGACAGGCTCTCACTGAGTTGCTTAGTGTCTCACTGTTGCTGAGACTGGCTTTGAACTCAGCATCCTCCTGCCTCAGTATTACAGGTGTGTTCTACCACACCCAGCTAAACAAAACAATTTTATTGTTTCATTAGATAAGTATATTTACTGAAGTTTCTGAGCATTTATACTACTGCTTGCATTCTTTCTTGCCATGGAAGATTATTTCCTGATTGTTTCATGAAAGTTGGGAATATGAACTCATGTAGTTTTTATCTGTGTGTAATGTGTATAGCCTTTACCTGTTCAGGTGTAACCCTACAGAATGGTGTGCTGCAATCAGTTCACACTGAGAGATGATTCTTCAATTTTTAACAATGTTGCCTGTTCAACATGGCTATTATTAATGTTTAATCATATGAACTTATAATTAAATTCAGAAACAAAAGTAATGAATATGCAAGAGTAATTATTTCTGATTGTTCTAGCACTTTTTACTATTGTTATTATGTGGTTAAAATTATTTCTGTAGTATATTTATTGCAAAGTACCGTGTAATGGTGTGCTATTGCATGTTCTTTCCATTGTTACACATTTACTGTTGTATTGGTAGCATGGAATCTGCTATGGAGGACGTTTGCCAAAGGAAATCAGAAAACACTACAGATCAGGGCTTGACTGACTTTGTTATTTGTCTAAACCAGGGCTTTTTAGTACATTTTTAGGTTTTGTCAACTGTAGTCTCTTTTGCATATTCTTTTCTTTGATTATTAACATTTAAAACAAAACAAAACAAAACATGCTTAGTTCAGAAATCATACAAAAACATCTATTCTTGTACTGGACTTTGGTCTAGATTTAGAAAGCAATGTTGAAAGTGTTAGAAAATGAGATAAAATTTAAATTTACTGGATCTGTAGCTATTATGTTGTGAATGGTACAAAAACTGAGCAAGTAAGTCTTCTTCTTTTTCTCAAAATTACCAATGAGCAGTTATGTTTGAATCATACTTGTTTGTTAATAACATAATAACTTGGTTGTGTCAGGTGGTATTCAAATTTTTATTCATAGTCTGAGACTTCCAAACTTACCTCATAATTCTTTTGCAAGAAACTGGTGTTTCTGTGAGGACTCAGTTGCAGTTTAGTTACCCAAGGCTTCACCTTTATCCCACTGTGCACCTAAACCCAAGCACTTTCCTGTCAGTATCAGCAACCCCTACCAAGAAAGTGATAGTCTGTCTATGTTTAAGAGCTCTTGACTTTCAGTTCTCTCTGTGTTAAATTTGCTTCCAGGGAATTACCTATACATTCTTGCAACCACCTTTACATATTTAAACATTATAATTTGATCTATATTTCATTGAGGTAGAAAAATTTTCAAATGTTGCTAGAAATATAAGGCATGTTTAAATTCTTTAACATTTTTTAAGTGTGACAGAAAAAATTTGTGACTGTAGGTGTACCTGATATCAAATTTTAAGAGATTAGGAATCAATCACCATTACAATGATTTTTGCTGCCAAGTTAATTTTTTGTCTAGATGTCAACATAAAATTTCTCCAGAATCTCTTTATAATAGAAGTGTATTCCATTATTAATTACAACTGTTTATGAATATGAATTGGACAATTTTTAGTATTAAGTTTCCAAAAAAATACAGAAATAAGGTAAATTTCAATATTGATTTGGTAAGAAACCCTTGCATTCAATTTTTAAAGTACTATTTTTAAGTAACTATTATTCATTAAAATTTTAAATGTATATTTTCAGGCTGTAATTGTTATTCAACTCTGGATAATGACTTGAATGCAAGTTCTTTCATAATGTTGCATAATCCAAGAATGTAAAAGGATTTTTTAGTACTTCCTATTTGAAGACATTTGAGTTAATGTTTTGATCTCTTAACTGCACACATATGCACCTGACTATAAAAGACTATCATGCTATGATTTTTGTATGTTGGTTTTCTATATTTTACCTGCAATGAAAATTACATAGTAGGATAAAATAACTATTCATTAAGTTAAACATTGTCTCATTTTCCAATACATATATTCACAAATATCTAAAAATGGGATCAGATGTTGAGAGTGGCCAAGCTTCAGGGAAGTTATCTGATGAAGTCCAGTCACCTACAGGTGTATTTGTCTCAGAAGTCATAAACATAGATGCTTCTCAATGGAGAAAGCATTTTAAAAATATATAAATATACATTTATATGTGTTTTATACATAAATAAACACACACATACATATGTATACATATATATGTATATATATCAAGCAAATAAAGGAATTTAAAAATTTTCATGAAGAGAGCTGTTATAATTATATCAATGAGTTGTATTCTTAATATTTCATTTTCCCTAATTACTATTTCAAGGCAAGTACACATGAATCATAGTATTGTGTATTCTACAGAATACAGAATATTCATTTTTAGTTCCCTTTGAGGAAAAGTGATTTTTTTTAAATTCCACAAATCTAGACTGACATTATTCTAGCAAAGTCCTCTTTTCAGAAAATATCTCCTTGAGATTCATTTGGTACTTCATATTCAGATTTTAAGAGGGAAAAGTAAAATAGACACCAGCTTCCCCCCCCTTGCTATGTTAAGTATCATTTCCTTTGTGGTTCAGGGCAACTAGAAATCCCTATTGTATATAGTAAATTATTTCTTCATGTAATTATGCAATATATTTCCATTTTTATCAATGGGATATTATAACTTTGAAGACAGAAATTATGACTATTATCATTTCAAAATGTACTGTAAATAAATAATTTTCTACAAAAAATGAACTCTTTTATTTTTTGAGGGTGAATCTGTATTTTTTCTGCCAGACTTTTTAGAGATATTTTTCTTTAGTAAAGATTATATAATTTTTGCTTAGTTTAAAACAAGAAAAAACATCAGAAGTACAATCTATGCTTTCTCTCAAAATACACATTCTCTCTGTATGACAGTCTAGACCAAAACAACCTTATTTCCCAGCTATATTAAAGCAAACTTGTCTCCCAGCTAAATGAAAACAAACATGTCTCCCAGCTAAAACGAGGGCACCATAAACTGCCAGCCTTTAACATTCAGAAAAAACATGCTACTAGATTTTTCTGAGAAACCACCACCACCATGAAATCCAGTGGTTTTCTTAAATTCATTTTTACTGTAAAAAAATGGGACACATCTTGTTTCTCTGTTTGTATATGAAGTAGAGGTGTACAGTTTGTGTAATCATATATTTTCTTAGTATAATAGTTTTTGATTCATTCTGTTTTTTCTCCCCCCACCCTTCCCCCTCTTATCCCTCTATAGAGTCTCTCCATCCTCCATTATTGCCCCCTTTCCACCCCCATATGTGTCATCATCTGCTTATCACTGAGATCATTCATCCTTTGGTTTTTTGAGATTGGCTTATCTAACTTAGCATGATATTCTCCAACTGCATCCATTTGCCTGCAAATACCATAATTTTATTTTTCTTTATGGCTGAGTAATATTCCATGGTATATATATACCACAGTTTCTTTATCCATTCATCAATTGAGGGGCATCTAGGTTGGTTCCACAATCTGGCTATTGTGAATTGAGTAGCTATGAACATTGTTGTGCTGTATTGCTAGGGCATCTGGAATTCCATCCAGTGCTTGACAAAGATCCTCTGGAGGATGATTGCAAAGGCTCATCCTAAAGGGAATTACCAGATGTTTTTCTCCAGAACATGGTGTTTTTTCTGCTGTGTTTTTCTGATAATATATTACTAATTTCAGTCTGAATGGATTGTTTAAGGGGATGAGGGGAATACAACAAAAATTCCAGAAAATATTACCTACAATCTGAAAAACAATGGGTCTTTACCACTAACAAAATTAAAACTAATTTTGTAACCATGCAATGAGTCCCTGAAAGTCTCTGGAGAAAATAGTTATAGATCTGCCTTTGTCTCCAACAGGCTGGTTAAATTTTAATGATGGTTCTGTTTATGTGTTTGGTGAGGTAAGAGAATAAGGTTTCACAACATTCCTTCCTTCCTACAAAGAATATGTCACCCCTATAATAAAGGTTGGTACACAATAACCATTGGGACTGCTGCCCTCCTGTAGCCCTTAACTCAGCAATTTAGATATTAACCAGATGGACATAGTAGAGATGGTCACATGAGATTACTTGTCTATCGCTTTAACTGCAAGAATAATAAGAATAGTCTTAGGTCACATAGAGTTTAGATATTAAGAAAATAAACATTGTATTAGCTCATGGAGATAGTTAGATATTCTTAAAACAATTGTGATTAGGTAAGGATAATCTGTAAGGTTGTTGTTTTCTGCCTATGCTTTGGAAAGTTCTTTAATGTTAACCACAAGACTGCCATTATAGCCTGAAGAAAAATGTATATAAACCCAGCCTTCCCCAGAATAAAGTGGGAGTGATTGCACCAGAACTAGAGTCTGTGTCTTTCATTCTCCATCCATCACCGACACTATCTCCCCACGCCCCGTTTACCTGTGTGGAACCCATGGACTCCTGCTAGTTCTGGACCCCGGCAAGTGGCACCCAAAAAGGGGCACTCTGGTAAACCCCCCATTTATTAATATTGATTTATTTCCTTTTTGAGACAGCTAGGATCCTCCCTGGGGTGCCGCAGACCCCTCGGTAGAGAAGGCTGAGAAAGAAGAGGCAGGGATAGACAGAACAGCTACCATGGGAGGTAGTGAAAGCAAAGAAAGAGCATTATTTATTGGTATTACTAAGCACTCATTAACTAAAAGAAGAACACATGTAGGAACAGTTCAATTAAAAAGATTTTTTTCATTTTGTGCAAGAATGTGCCTCTTGGTTTCCTGAACAGGGTACTTTAGATGTTAAAACCTGGAAAAAGGTAGGCGATGCTATGCATGCACATCATAGATTATATGGCAATGAAAGAGCCCCCATTGATGCTTTTGCATTGTGGAATCTTTTTAGGGACTGTCTAGACCCTAGACATGAAAGTGAGCAGCTAAGTAAAAGGGTAAGATCACCAGACGAAACGTCAGAAAAGGAACCTTTGCTGACAGCCTGGGTTAAAAAATATACACAGAAAACTCAGAGTGAAAGTGAAAGCAAATCAGACGATGATGAAGATGGGAAAAAGGAGAAAGATCTACCTGATCGGCTCTCCTCATCTGATGAGGAAGACTTGGAAGAAGCCGCTTTCAGATATCATAATGAGGATCCACCTTTGGTGGCTCCTGTTGTGCTGGCCCTTCCTAAACCCCCAGATAAAATAAAAAGGAAAGTCCAAAAGGTAGGATTTCTAGGTGCTGTTCATGAGACACAAAAAAAGGGAGATGTTAGTATTTGTTGCCCTATAGTATGGGCTATAGATGAGGAAGGCGAGCCTCATTGGGAGTCTCTCTCTTTTAAAATGTTAAAAGAACTAAAAGCAGCTGTAAAAGATTTATGACCTACTTCCCCTTATACTCTGCAGCTAGTGGAGAATGTGAGCTCACAGTGGCTGACGCCTTTTGATTGGCAACAAACCGCAAAGTCGTGTTTAACACCAGGGCAATATTTACTTTGGAAGACACGAATATGAAGAATTAGCAAAAGCCTCTGTACAGTCACAGATGGATAGAAGAAGAAATAGAATAACCTTAGGACAGTTAACAGGAACAGGGGATTGGCTTACTCCTGCAGAACAAATTAATCTTCCTAGAAAGGTTTTAGAGGAAATTACTAAATGTGCTCAGTTGACATGGAGGCGATTGCCTTCTGCTGATGTTCCTACAACCTTTCTTATTAATATTAAACAAGGTAGCATGGAACCCTATGAAGACTTCTTAGCAAAATTACAGGAAAATATTTATAAAATTATTACTAATTCAGAGGTGACTAAAATATTACTAAAGCATTTGGCTTTTGAAAATGCTAATCCTACTTGCCAGGCTCTATTAAGACCAATTAGAAGAACTGGCTCTCTTTCAGACTATATTAAAACATGTATGGACAGTAGCTCAGCTCATATTCAAGGAATGGCTATGGCTGCTGCCTTACAAGAAAAAACTTATTCACAATATCTTAAAGGTATTAATCAAAATGTTAATGCTCCTAGGCCTGCTGGTTCTCCTGGCAGGCCTCAAGGTAATTGTTTTCCTTGTGGACAACTTGGGAATTTTGCTAAGGATTGTCCTAATCCTAAGAGTCCAATTGTGCCAGCTCCAGTGGCCCCTCAGAATACTGCTGGGGGAACTGGAGCTCCTCCTAAAACAATTTGTCCTAAATGTCAAAAAGGATTTCATTGGGCTCATGAATGTAGATCCAGATTTCATAAAGATGGTCATTTGATTAATGGACTAGGACAAGGAGGTGCAAACATGCCTCCTATAAAACAGGCAAGACAAAATTATCCAGGATTTCAAGCCAATGAATCTTATCCAAAAAAATAAAATGAGGGGCCTTCCCCAGGTCCCTCTAAATAATTGGAGATCCCCTAATCCATTTGTAGGAACAAAATTAATGACCTGGCCAGAGGAACCCCAGGAAGTACAGGATTAGATCTGCCTTCCTCTCAGCATTTAATTATTACTCCAGAATCAGAGGTTACTTTAATCCCAACAGGCATATTTGAACCTTTGCCTGAGGGACATATGGGCCTAATAATAGGAAGAAGTTCTATAGCAAAAAACAGTGATCCAGGTAATACCTGATGTAGTAGATTCAGATTATTTAGGAGAAATAAAAATTATGGTCTATCCCCCATATAAGACATTACAGATTTTTCCTCAACAGAGAATTGCTCAGTTATTGTTAATACCCTATCTTAAACTTCCAAATAAAGTACTTGCCCCAGAAAGGAAAGAGGGTTTGGGATAACTAATACCGTAGCCTGGGTACAAAAAGTTTCAGAACAAAGACCTATGAAAACTATAGAAATAAATGGCAAAAGATTTAAAGGACTGCTAGACACAGGAGCGGATGTAACTTGTATTGCAGCTCATGGTTGGCCTCCTAGCGGGCCAACTACTAAATCCCCTTCTACTTTGGTGGGGCTAGGAATAGACTCCACTGTGGCAAAAAGTTCTGTTATGTTACATTGGAGAGACAAAGAAAAAATTGGGACTTTTCAATCATATGTTACTCCTTCTCTCCCCTTTACATTATGGGGAAGAGATTTAATGGAACAACTTAATATTACTTTAACTTATGAACAGGAGGAAAGTACACATTTTTCATAGGGGCCTCTGTTACCAGGCAGGTTGAACCAATTATCTGGAAGGACAACCAACCAGTATGGGGGGACAGTGGCCCTTATCAAAAGAAAAACTCAAAGCAGCCAAAAAATTAGTACAGGAACAATTACAGTTAAGACATATAGAGCCATCTAATAGTCCATGGAATACACCTATATTTGTTATAAAGAAAAAATCAGGAAAATGGAGATTACTGCAGGATCTAAGAGCAGCTAATGATACAATGGAGACTATGGGGGCACTTCAGCCTGGTCTCCCTTCTCCTGTGGCTTTCCCTAAAGGCTATCATATCATAGTCATTGATTTACAAGATTACTTCTTTAATATTCCTTTAGCTAAACTAGATAGATGGCATTTTTCTTTTAGTTTACCATCACCTAACTTACAAAGGCCTTATCAAAGATTTCAATGGAAAGTATTACCTCAGTGAATGAAAAATAGTCTTACAATATGTCAAAAGTTTGTAGATCAAGACTTAATTAATTGTAGACAAAAGTATCCAGATTGCTATATTATTCATTATATGGATGATATACTGATTGCACATTTTGAAAGCCATTTGTTACAAATAATATTACAGAATTTGATTAAAAATTTACAGAGTTGGGTTCTGATAGTGGCTCCTAAAAAAATTCAACAGGAACCTCCTTATAATTATCTAGGAAGAACTATAAAAACAGGTTGTGTCAGCTCTCAAAAATTACAAATTTGAAAAGACAAACTATTAACGTTAAATGATTTTCAAAAATTATTGGGATATATAAATTGGATTAGACCTTATTTAAAACTCTCAACTAATGATTTAAAACCTTTGTTTGAAATACTAGAGGGTGATTCAGATCCTAACTCAAGTAGAATATTAACTAAAGAAGGAGAAAAAGCCTTGCAAGACGTTAAAACTACAATTCAAAAACATTACTTACAACAAGTTAATTATAACTTGCCTTGGGTTTTTATTGTGCTAAAAATGAAACATACTCCAACAGGTTGTTTATGGCAAAATGATCCACTTGAATGGATACACTTACCAGTATCAGGAAAGAAAATATTAATGTCTTATCCTACTATGGTAGCTTCTTTGGTATTAAAGGCCAGATTTAGAAGTAAAGAATTGTTTGCTTGTGAAATGCATGAAATAATTATTCCTTACACAAGAGAACAATTTGACCAATTATTACAAATTGATGATCAATGGGCTACTGCATTTCTAAATTTTACAGAAAAATTTCTTTCCACTTGCCCAATAATCCTTTACTACATTTTTTAATTCAAACAAAAATAATATTTTCTAAGTGGTGCTCCTCAACTCCAATTAACAATGCTAAGGGCTGGGGAGATAGCTCAGCTGGTAGAGTGCTTGCCTCACAAGCACAAGGTCCTGAGTTCAATCCCTAGTACTGCAAAAAAAAAAAAAAAAGACAATGCTATGTTAATATTTAGATAGGTCATCAAATGGAAAAGCAGTTACAATAATTAATTCTCAACCCACAGTTCAATGGACACAAGAAACTTCTGCACAAAGAACTGAATTAGAAGCATTCATCTATGCTTTCAAGACTGTTGCTCAACCCTTTAACTTGTACACAGACTCACTATACATTGTTAAACTGTTTCAAACCATAGAAACAGCAATGCTCTCCTTTTCATCTAAAATTATACATAGGCTACAAGAACTTCAATATCTAATTCATAAGAGAACTTTACATTTCTTTATAGGTCATATTTGGGAACATTCCTGAATACAAGGTCGCCTTGCTCAGGGAATACACATGCTGATCACTTAACTAAAAATTTTATCTTAACAGCTATAGAAGAAGCTATTATAATCACACAAAAATCATCATCAAAATTTACCTGCCTTACAAAAACAATTTCATATTTCTAGAGAAGAAGCTAAAACTATTGTTAAAAATTGTCATGTTTGTCCTAAATTTATTCCTTCTTCACAGATGGGAGTTAATCCTCAAGGACTTTTACCGAATGTCTTATGGCAAATGGACGTAACACATATATCAGAATTTAGAAAATTGTCTTATGTTTATGTTACAGTCGATACCTTTTCTCATGTTATTGTGGCCTCAGCCAGAATTGGGGAAGCCTACAAAGATGTGATTCAACATTTAATCCTTTGTTTTTCTGTTTTAGGAATGCCTAAAAAATTAAAAACTGATAATGCTCCTGCTTATACATCAAAAACATTTAAAGATTTCTGTTCCAAGATTAATATTTCTCATTCTACAGGAATTCCTTAAAACCCACAAGGACAAGCAATAGTAGAAAGGAGCCAGCAAAGATTAAAAATACAAATAAATAAGCTAAAAGAGGGAGAGCTTAAATACTCTTCCCCACATCATATTTTATAACATGCTTTATTTGTTTTAAATCATCTAAATACTGACAAGGAGGGAAATACTGCAATGATGAGACATTGGGAAAGTAAAAGGTCAAAACAAAGCTTAGTAAAATGGAAAGATTTATTATCTGGTAAATGGAGAGGACCTGATGTCTTGCTGACATCCGGTTGAGGCTATGCTTGTGTATTTCCACAGGATGTTGAAACACCTTTGTGGATTCCAGACAGATTGATACATCACTACAATGAGCCCTATTCGAAGGAGGAAGAACAAAGAGTATTAGATTCCTTATCAACCCAATCAGATGGACAAAAATGGGCTAGTATTTAAGATGAAAAGTTTGCATCTTGCACAATCATCTGCAACTCGCAACTCAGACCTGCTGACCTGGGGACAAGTGAAATGCCTGACTGCCACTGCTGAACACATGGTGAACAGCTCCAGAAAACCTAAAACCCCAGAGACTTTATTTTTTGCATTGATTGCTCTCATTTCGACTCAGGTACTACCTATTCATGCTTATGATAATGAAGGGAAAGCTTACTGGACCTATTTTCCAAATCCTTCTTTACTGCATCCAACTACTTGGAGCAGATCTAATATTAAGGTATTTACTAATGAGCCTCAATTACTTGGAGGGATTTCAGATTCTTTAATACCACATAAAATAGCATTTTAAATTACGTTTCATGGAATTACTGAAGAGACACCAATGTGCTTTAGTACAGATAATCTACATGTGCCATTGAGATGTCTCCCTTTAAGTTATAGGACTTACATTACTGATTCTCCAGGAGAAGAAGACAATGAAAGAGATATATGGTCCCTAGAGATAACCTCACTTGGATATGCTAATTATAATGATACGAATATTTCAGTGGCTTTACAGCCTTCTTTTAAACTGTGTGACGACTTTACAGTTGTAAAGACAGCTCTTGGAATCTACTCAATTTAGAAACAGATTTCCCAAAATGGTTTGAATGTGGTTTTCATCATATTGCACTACAGTTTAAACCACAAGGCTCTGCTACTACTATTATAGATTATTCCATGTCTTCTCCTGATTTTGATTATAAACTTTGGTTAAAGATAAGACCAAAAAAAATGTACATTTTAATTTTAACCCTTTTCTTACCAATGAGCCTATTCAAAGATGGTTTACTCCTGGATGGGTAACACCCATCTATCAGAGTGACCTTATAAATGTTAAATTCTCTTACTTTCCTATCTTGTATAAACTATTAGCAGCTACTAATATAGTATTATTACAAAGACCTAAGTTAAGTAAACCTAATGACTTTGCAGTACATGCTCGTATAAATGCTCCTCATGCTATTCTTATGTCTACCATATATAATTTCAATATCACTAAAAATAAGGAAGCTTATAACATTTATTTCCATGATTGTGTTCTTACTAATTGCATTAATTCAATCGTGTGTAAAGATTTAAAGGTGTTTTTAATTGTACATCAGTCTAATTATGTTATATTGGCAGTAAATCTTATAGAATCTTGGTATGATGACCCAGGTGTTGAAATTTTATAAACAGTTAATGAACTTTTAAGACCAAAAAGATTTGTTGCAGCTTTGATCCTAGGAATAACAGCTTTAATCAGTATAATCACTTCTTTAGCTCTCTTGACCACAGCACTTGTACAGGAAATTTATACTGCTTCACATGTAAATGATTTATCTCATAATGTCTCTGTGGCTTTAGCGGCACAAGAACAAATTGATGAAAAATGAGAAACAAAAATTAATGCTCTTAAAGAAGCTATAGTCTTTATGGGAAATGAGATTCAAAATATTCAAACTAGAATGACCACTAGATGTCATACTAACTAAAAATGGATTTGTATTACTCCCTTAAAGGTTGATAATAATACTAAATGGGAAAAAGTTAAAACTCACCTTAAGGTAGTTTGGAATAATACTAATATAGCACCAGATATTAATGCTTTACAACTACAAATAAAAATGTTGAGTCAGGCTCATCTCTCTGCTGTTCCAGCAGATAATTTGGCCTCACAAATGTTTCATAATATAAAAACAACTATATTTTATAGTACATTCCTAAATACAATATTACAAAATGGCTTGATTTGAGTATGTATTTTAATTTTAATTATTTGTCTTCTAGTCATCCTCTGAGTAATCCTCAGACTAGTCAAGAGAGTAAAAATTCAGGAAGGTCTCTTTAGTTTACAAAATAAAAAAGGGGAAGCTGTGGAGGCATCAGGAATTCCATCCAGTGCTTGACAAAGATCCTCTGGAGGATGATTGCAAAGGCTCATCCTAAAGGGAATTGCTGGATGTTTTGCTCCGGAGCATGGTGTTTTTTCTGCTGTGTTTTTCTCATAATATATTACTCATTTCAGTCTGAATGGGTTGCTTAAGGGGATGAGGGGAATACAACAAAAATTCCAGAAAATATTACCTACAATCTGAAAAACAATGGGTCTTTACCACTAACAAAATTAAAACTAATTTTGTAACCATGCAATGAGTCCCTGAAAGTCTCTGGAGAAAATAGTTATAGATCTGCCTTTGTCTCCAACAGGCTGGTTAAATTTTAATGATGGTTCTGTTTATGTGTTATGGTGAGGTAAGAGAATAAGGTTTCACAACATTCCTTCCTTCTTACAAAGAATATGTCACCCCTATAATAAAGGTTGGTACACAATAACGATTGGGACTGCTGCCCTCCTGTAGCCCTTAATTCAGCAATTTAGATATTAACCAGATGGACATAGTAGAGATGGTCACATGAGATTACTTGTCTATTGCTTTAACAGCAAGAATAATAACAGTCTTAGGTCACATAGTTTAGATATTAAGGAAATAAACATTGTATTAGCTCATTGAAGTAGTTAGATATTCTTAAAACAATTGTGATTAGGTAAGGATGATCTGTAAGGTTGTTGTTTTCTGCCTATGCTTTGGAAACTTCTTTAATATTAACCACAAGACTGCCATTATAGCCTGAAAAAAATGTATATAAACCCAGCCTTCCCCAAAATAATGTGGGATTGATTGCACCAGAACTAGAGTCTGTGTCTTTCATTCTCCATCCATCTTTGATGCTGTCTCCCCATGCCCTGTTTACCTGTGTGGAACCGATGGACTCCTGCTATGGCTGGATCCTGGCATGTATCACTGTAGTATGCTGATTTTAAGTCCTTTGGGTATAGGCTGAGGACTGGGATAGTTGGGTCACATCGTGGTTACATTCCAAGTTTTCTAATGAATCTCCACACTGCTTTACAGAGTGGATGCACTAATTTGCAGACCCACCAGAATGCATGAGTGTACCTTTTTCCCCACATCCTCTCCAACACCTATTTTTCCTTGTGTTCTTGATAATTGCCATTCTAATTGGGGTGAGATGGAATTGTAGGGTAGTTTTGATTTGCATTTCTTTTATTACTAAAGATGTTGAACATTTTTTCATGTTTGTTGATTGCTTGTAGATCTTCTTCTGTGGAGTGTCTGTTTATATCCTTAGACTATAAGTTGGTTGGGTTATTTGTGTTCTTCGTGTAGAGTTTTTTGAGTTGATTATATATTTTGGAAATTAGTGCTCTTTCTGAAGTATGAGTTGCAAAGATTTTCTCCCACTCTTTATACTCTCTCTTCCCATTGCTGATAGTTTCCTTTGATGAGTGAAAGCTATTTAGTTTGAATCTTTCCCAGGATTGGATCAATCCTTTATTGTTTCTTGCTTTTATTTCTTGTGCTATGGGAGTCCTGTTAAGGAAGTCTGATCCTACGCCAACAAGTTAAAGATTTAGACCTACTTCTTCCTCTATTAGATGCAAAGTAGCTGGACTAATTTTAAGGTTCTTCATCCATTGTGAGTTGATTTTTGTGCAGGGTGAGAGATAGGGGTTTATTTTCATTCTGTTTCCCATGTATTTCCAGTTTTCCCAGCACCATATGTTAAACAGGCTATATTTTCTCCATTGCATATTTTCGGCACCTTTGTCTAGTATGAGAAAATTGTATTTACTTGGGTTTGTGTCCGTGTCCTCTATTCTGTACCATTGATCTACCTGTCTGTTTTGGTGCCAATACCATGCCGTTATGTTACTATTGCTCTGCTGTGTAGTTGAAGTTCTGGTATTGCAATACCCCCTGCTTCACTCTTCCTGATAAGGATTGCTTTAGCTTTCTGTGTTTCTTATTCTTCCAGATGAATTTCATGACTGCTTGTTCTATTTCTGTAAGGTACATCATTGGGATTTTAATTGGAATTGCATTGAATCCGTATAGCACTTTTGGTAGTATAGCCATTTTAATAATAATAATTCTGCCTCTCCAAGAATGTGGGAGATCTTTCCATCTTCTATGGTTTTCTTTAATTTCTTTCTTTAGTGTTCTGTAGCTCTCATTGTAGAGGTCTTTCACCTCTTTTGTTAGTTTGATTCCCAAGTATTTTTCTTTTCAAAGCTATTGTGTATGGGGTAGTTTACTTAACTTCTCTTTCTGATGATTCATCACTTATGTATAAAAATGCATTGAATTTATGAGCATTAATCTTATATCCTGCTACTTTACTGAATTCACTTATGAGTTCTAAAAGTTTTCTGTTTCCTCTAAATATATAATCATGTCATCAGCAAATAAGGATAGTTTGAGTTCTTCTTTGCCTATTCGTATCCCTTTAATTTCCTTGGTCTTTCTATTTGATCTCGCTAGAGTTTCAAGAACAATGTTGAATAGAAGTGGAGAAAGAGGGCATCCCTGCCTTGTTCCAGTTTTTAGGGGGAATGCTTTCAGTTTTTCACCATTTAGAATGATGGCTTAGGATAGATGGCCTCTACAATGTTAAGGAATATTCCCACTATCCCTATTTTTCCTAGTGTTTTGAGCATAAGGGGTGCTGTATTTTATCAAATGCTTTTACTGCATATCAAAATAATCATGTGATTCTTGATTTTAAGTTTGTTGATATGGTGAATTACATTTATTGATTTCTGGATTTTGAACCAATCTTGCATCCCTAGAATAAAACCCACTTGATCATGGTGCACTACCTTTTTAATATATTTTTGTATGCAATTTGCTAAGATTTTGTTGAGAATTTTTCATCAATGTTCTTTAAGGATATTGGTCTGAAATTTTTTTTTCCTCTATGTGTCTCTTTCTGGTTTATGTTCACAGTGATATTGGCTTCATAGAATGAGTTTGGGAGGGTTCCCTCCTCTTCTATTTCATGGAATACTTTGAGAAGTATTGGAATGAGCTCTTCTTTAAAGGTTTTGTAGAACTCGACTGAGACCCATCTGGTCCCAGAGTTTCCTTTTTTCATAGGCTTTTGATGACTTCTTCTATTTCATTACTTGAAATTGATCTATTTATATTGTGTATGTCCTCCTCAGTTCAGTTTAGGTAATTCATATGTCTCTAGGGACCTGTTGATGTCTTTGAGATTTTCTATTTTGTTGGAGTATAGATTTTCAAAATACCTTTGAATTATGTTTTGTATTTCAATCTTGTCTGTTGTGATATTTCCTTTTTCATTCCAAATTTTAATAATTTGTGTTTTTTCTCTTCTTCTCTTTGTTAGTGTGGCTAAGGGTTTATCAAATTTTTTTTTAAAGAGCCAACTATTTATTTTGTCAATTTTTTTGATTGTTTCTTTTGTTTCAATTTCATTGATTTCAGCTCTGATTTTAACTATTTCCTTTCTTCTACTTTTGGTGTTGCTCTGTTCTTCTTTTTCTACGTCTTTAGACTGTAGTGTTAGGTCATTTATTTCTTGATTTTTTTTCTTCTTTTATTGAATGCAATCCATGAAATAAATTTTCCTCTAAGTACAGTTTTCATAGTGTCCCAGAGATTTTCATAGGTTGCTTCCTTTTTCTCATTTACCTCTAAGAATTTTTTAATTTCCTTCCTGATATCTTCTGTTATTCATTCATCATACAGTAGCATATTATTTAATCTTCAGGTGTTGGAGTAGATTCTGTTTTTTACTGTGACATTTTTTTCTAATTTCAATCCATTATGATCTGATAAAATATAAGGTATTATCTGTATCTTCTTATATTTGCTAACAGTAACTTTGTGGCATAACATATGGTCTATTTTAGAGAAGAATCCATGTGCTGCTGAGAAGAAAGTGTATTTGCTCTTTTTTGGACGGTATATTCTATAAATGTCCAGTAAGTCTAAATTTTTTATTGTGTTTTTGAGATCTATGGTTTCTTTGTTCAATATATGTTTGGAGGATCTGTCCAGTGGTGAGAGAGGTGTGTTAAAATAACTTAGTATTATTGTGTTTTGGTCTATTTGATTTCTGGCTTTGAGAAGAATTTGTTTGATGTATATGGGTGAGTCATTGTTTGGGGCATAGATATTTATGATTGCTATGTGTTGCAGATTTATGCTTCCCTTAAGCAGTATGAAATGTCCTTCTTTTTCCCTTCTCACTAACTTTGACTTGAAGTCCACATTATCTGATATAAGGAAGGATACTCCAACTTTTTTGCTATGTCCATGTGCATGTATGTTTTTTCCCATCCTTGATATCTGAGGTTCTGTCTTCCAGGTGTTCTATCCTATTGGTTATGCTTCCTATGGAGTTTTTAATTTGGTTTATTGTTTTCTTCATTTCAAGGATTTCTGTTTGGATTTTTTCAATATCTCTAACTCTTTATTGAAATGATCTTTTGCTTCCTGTATTTGCTCTTTTATCTGTTGATTGGTGCACTCATTCAATGCCTGCATTTGTTCTTTCATCTCCTCATTTGATTCCATGATCATAATGATTATGTACATTCTGAACTCACTTTCTGACATTTCTTCTGCCATGATGTCATTGGATTTTATTACTATACCATTTAGGTTTATTTTGGACATTTTCTTCCCTTGTTTTTCTCATATTGTTCAGGTATCTACCCCTCTACTAGTGGAACTCTGGAATATTGCAGATTTCCTCTATTGACTAATATTGTCTCTGTAGATTTCCAATAACTCACCTCTTAGTCTTCAGTAGCCTGAAGTCTTGGAGGAACTTGATAATGCGGTGCTCCACTAGGAAGCTGGCCTTCCTGGGGTGGTGGACTTCAGGTGGAGTATATTCCCTGGTGGCTCTGAGTTGGTCCTGAGTCTCTCAATTCCTTCTCTCCTTGGCTCCTGTGTCTTGTCAAAGGTCCTCTAGCCTCCTGTAGGTGTCTCAGGAACGGAGTTGTCCTTCCAGTAATGATGGCCATGCCCTCAGGAGTAATTCACCTGCACCAGCCTATAAGAAGCCTCTGGCTAGCTCCATTATGGCAACAAACTTCATTGTGGTGTTCAGGCGGAGTTGTTCAGTGATCACATCTGTCTTTGGCCTAGTGGTTGGGTGAGTTGGCTACCTGCCGCCCAGCTCTGCAAGGCAGGTGGGTTGGGTGCCCATCTACTACCTTCATGATGCAAGCAGTCTGACTCACCCGCCAGCTTGCTCCAGGACTTTGACCAAACAGTGATGGCACCAACCTAGGAGCAGGGGTCAGGCAGGGTCGTTCAGTTATGGTGTCTCTCCTTGGCCTGCTGGCTGGGCAGGTTTCAAAAATTGAAATCTTTCAAAATAGAAGTTTGTTTCTTTTCTTGTAGCTATAGAGGCAATGAAGAGTAGAGTGTCTGTCCTGCTGGTTGATTATATTTTCATTGTTAAAAGATTGCTTCTGAGTGAGTTAAGGAAAACAATATCAGTGTTCTCTGTAATAAATTAACACTTTCAGATCTTGAGATCAACTTGATATTTGTGTAATTTTATAAATATATCAAAATAATAATAATATTGTCCTTAGTTTTCTTTATAATTTGTGTGATTTTATCACAGGTATAAAGATGTTGGCATTTTGGTCTAAATGTATATCATCTAATTATTTCATCAAATTATATATTTCCCCTCAGAGGTGGCATGCTATAGTTATATATATATATATATATATATATATATATATATATATATATATTTAGCTTAATTCATTTTAGTATCTAGACCATTTATTTTTTCATTTCTCCCTTTGCAAATATACACATGATCTATTTCTGGTTCATCATGGCCTAACTGATGATTTCAAGTTTACAATGCTGAAAAATCAATACACATTTAAAAGAACCCATACTTCACATTTTGAATTTTGATCTTTTCCCTTACTGGCAATATGCAGTATGATACTTCTTTGTGATGCAGTATCACAGCTCCCAGTTAGCCATGAAGGCACAGGACTAAACTACAGTACTCTACAGAGATCTGTGTTGCTAAACTGTGATATTCAGTGAATTAGTTATATTTAAGTGCATTTCCAACTTAATCATATTTCTATCTTAGAATTGGTTTATCAGGACATAGCCCCATGATAAATTGAAATGCAAGTACTCTTATTCAAGTATATTTTTGAAGACTTTTGTATTTATTGCTCTAGATGAGTTTTAGGCATTTCATTGTTTTTGGCAAAAATAATTTGGCATTTAATTTGGGTTACATAAAATATTAAAATTAATATGGTGATAACCACTGTTGTTGCATTGTTTAGTCTAACCATTTGGAATATGGTATATATCTGTATTTAAGTCTTTAATCTCTCAGTAAACATTTACACAGTTCCTTTCTTATCTATTTTGTATTTCATGATTTTATTATAAAAGGATATTTTTAATAGAATTTACATTTCTTGATGTGGTATATTTTGCCTTCAATATATTATATATAATCAATGTAGGTAAGTTTTAAACTGCAACTAACTTCAGTTAAATTTTGCTGCAAAATCATACTCTAAAGTACATGAATTGAAAGTCAAATTCCCTGTCTTTTTTGGTTTTGAATACTTTTTTTCTTTTTGTGGGATTTTTTAAAAATTTTAATTTATTTTTATTGTAAACAAATGGGATACATGTTGTTTCTGTTTGTACATGGAGTAACAGCATACCATTTGCGTAACCATATATTCACATATTGTAATGTTGTTTGATTCATTCTGTTATTTTTCCCTACCCCCCACACCCCTCGCACTCCTCTTTTCCCTCTATGCAGTTTCTCCTTCCTCCATTCTTGTCCCCCTCCCACACCTCATTATGTGTCATCATTCACTTATCAGTGAGATCGCTCTTCCTTTGGTTTTCTGAGATTGACTTATCTCACTTAGCACGATATTCTCCAATTTTATCCATTTGCCTGCAAATGCCATAATTTTAATATCCTTTATAGTTGAGTAACATTCAATTGTATATATATACCACAGTTTATATATATATATATATGTATGTATGTATATATATGTATATATATATGTGTATATATATATATATATATATATATACCACAGTTTCTTTATCCATTAATCAATTGAAGCACATCTAGTTTGGTTCCACAATCTGGCTATGGTGAACTGAGCAGCTATGAACATTGATGTGACTGTATCCGTGTAGTATGCTGATTTTAAGTCCTTTGGGTATAGGCCAAGGAGTCGGATAGCTGGGTCAAATGGTGGGTCCATTCCAAGTTTTCTAAGGAATCACCACACTGCTTTCAAGAGTGGTTGCACTAATTTATAGCCCCACCAGCAATGTATGAGTGTACCTTTTTCCCCACATCCTCTCCAACACCTATTGTTGCTTGTATTCTTGATAATAGCCATTCTAATTGGGGTGAGATAGAATCTTAGTGTAGTTTTGATTTGCATTTCTTTTACTACTAAAGATGGTGAACATTTTTTCACATGTTTGTTGATTGCTTGTAGATCTTCTTCTGTGAAGTGTTTGTTCATATCCTTAGCCCATTTGTTGATTGGGTTGTTTGTGTTCTTCATGTAGAGTTTTTTTGAGTTCTTTACATGTTCTGGAAATTAGTGCTCTATCTGAAGTATGAGTGGCAAAGATATTCTCCCACTCTGTAGGCACTGTCTTTGCATTGCTGATAGTTTCCTTTGCTGAGAGAAAACTATTTAGTTTGAATCTATCCCAGCACACACACATGTACTAAATGCCTTGTATCTTGATATGTATGAAATTATACAGTACGCATTTTTGTGGTTGTTTCCTTTAGCTGTGCTAAGCTTGCGAGTTTTATCTCTGTTGTGCATATAGTGATATTTCATTTGTTTTTGTTGCATGCTGTTTTACTGTAAAAGTATATTGTACTTTTTTAATGTATTACACTTTTTCAGTTCTGTTGATAGTCTTTTTGCTTCTATTCAGTTTTTACTATTATAAGAGAGTGCTAAAATCATTCTGTGAATATTTTTGACTTAACATATGAATACTTTATACCTAGGAGTTGAATTATTGAATCAGATAGTGTGTATATATATACATCAGATAGTGTTCAGCCTTCCCAGAAAATATAAAAAATGTTTTCCAAAGTAGTTGTACTAATTTATACTTCGAACATCAATGTATGATAATTTTGATTGATCTTCTTGCCCATTTTTGAGGCTGTCTTTTTCATTTTTAACTTTTCTGGTAAAATACTTGTCTCATTGTGATTTTATTTTGCATTTCATTGTCTAAGTTGAACACTTCTTCATATGTTTGTTGGTCATTTAGGTATCCTCTTTTGCAGATTATTTTCCCAAGTCTGATTTTATTTTGCATTTCATTGTCTAAGTTGAACACTTCTTCATATGTTTGTTGGTCACTTAGGTATCCTCTTTTGCAGATTATTTTCCCAAGTCTGTTGTCTATTTCCTACTGGTTTTTGTAC
The DNA here is from genome assembly GCF_902686445.1 of Sciurus carolinensis. NCBI lineage: Eukaryota > Metazoa > Chordata > Mammalia > Rodentia > Sciuridae > Sciurus > Sciurus carolinensis. The sequence goes on along the minus strand of NW_025920222.1, from coordinate 255,120 downwards.
CTTTTCCTTACTGATTTATAGGAATTCTTTACATTCTACATAAAGAAACTTTGTCAGCTTTATGTCTTACGAATATCTTCTAGAAAGTGGCAATTGTCCTAGCATTTGTTATTGAAAGCACAGCTTTTCCTGGTGCACTTTGATTTTTGACATAAGTTCAGGTGGACTGCATATTATGTCTTTTGGATGACTAGAGTTCTGTACTAGAGATACATATAAAGTGTTGTAATGAATAAAATGGGCATAAAGTAAGTGGTCTGCAAATTATAAGTCTTCAGAGAAGGAAGCACTGGAAATGGTCCTTGAAAGATGGGTAGGAATTTGTCAATTTTAAAATGAGTCTATGAATGAAGAGCATTCTAAGCAGAGGAAATTTTATGTAATAAACTTATAGATAGCAATGTGTATGTTATGTTACAAAAATGGTAACCGATAAGAAGGGTCAATATGTAATACTTTATTTTAAAAGTAGAATTTGGAAGGATAGGATGAACCAGAGTATGAAAAGCATGAGATATTCATTCAAGTAGTCTGAACTTCCCATGTAATAAAAAGTGTTTATTTAAACATGATCACGTTTTTCTTTCAAATAATAGCTTCAGGAAAAGTAGAGACAATGAGCCACAGGGAGAGATAGACAAGAGGCATGTAGATGAATTAGGAATTTATTACAAATAATGTATGTTGTGGCCATCATATAAAAATAAAAGTAGAACACAGATCCTAGTGGTCATGGTGAGAGAAAATAGACAGGACCTGGTACTCAGATGAACTTTCTGTCTGAGGGAGGAACAATTGAGAAAGACTTCTGAGATTCTCACAGCTGTTAATCTCCTTTCCATATATTATATCATGGGATTTTTTTTTATTCAAAAAGCTTCTGTTTTGATTAGATATTCTAAAGTGTATAATTACTTTATTCTGTATACACTCTGAGCACATTGACAAAGTGTAACCAACTTGATTTTGGTACATGTCTGTGATTATCATAGTTTTGCACATCACTGCTTAAAACATTTTAAAATATATTTTGTCACTTGATTTTCTGGTCAAAACTTTTCACTGGCTCTCAGTTTTTATAAGAGATTTGTACTTAGATGAATTCTGAATTACGTTTGTTCTGATTAGAAGGGAAAGAATGATTTAATACCATGTGATAGCTTTTTGGGGGGATTATCAATCTCAGGGTCTCCAGCATACTAAGTAAGTGCTGTACAAATGAGCTCCATCCCCAACTCTTACCATGCAGTTCTCAAAGCTGTCATTTTAAAAAGTGTTGTTTCTTGCAGTCTATGTGAAACCCTATTATGAATGCTTAGTAATTAGGGTTTTTATTATTGCTGTCTGTTCCTATCCATTTCCCATGCTTATTGATTTTGAAATGACTTATAAGTTTCAGATTAATCATGCTAGCTATATTTTGGTTTCTATTTATGCATCCCTTTTCTTATCATTTACATTACTAAGCAGAGTGTTTTTAATATATATTCAAAAATTATTCTTCAAAATGAAAAATCTTTACCTTGTGTTTATATTTGAAGGTGGGAAGTAGGCAAATGAATGAGATAATGGAAAAGGGTTAGGAAAAGGAAACTTTTTTACAACACTTAGAATTCAAGGTTACTTTGATGCCGAATTCTTTATGTATCTAAAATTAGATTTTCTTTTTCTCAGTGAGGTCTATTCTTCAATATATCAATCTGAATCTTAGACTTTATGATTGAAGAACAAGAGTGAGTTTAGAAATAGATGGAAAGTAGTTGGGTAAAAACAAATATTCTTCACGTGTACTAAGAGTTCAAGTCTCCATGGATAACATACACTTCATCTTAGATGGGAATTAAGAAAATGAATCCTAGAATTTATTTTTGCAGGGAATGACAAGGAAGGCTGATTGGATCTATAAATTGATGGTCACCTATCTCAAATTGACCCTCAGTTTTGCATATTGCACTCTTACTCTAAGCAAGGAGCTGATCTCTTCTACATAATAGAACAAGTACCGTAAACCTGAAACTCTTCCATTTTCTGAACAACATTAATGAAAATCTGTCTACACTTACTCTCTTCTTTTCACTCATGTTGCCCTTTTTTCCCATCTCATCTGCTCAGAGTTATTGGAATATCTGTTATACCTATAAAACTTTTTTATATTCAGTCTCCCTTTCTTAACTTCATCCTTCCCTTTACTTTCTATTTAAATAAACTTTTAATATTAGATTAGCAGAGAAATTGCAAAGTAAATAAAGTGGTTTTACCATATACTCAGTTATTCCTATTATTAGTAGAATGTTACTTTAATACATTTTGTACAACTAAGGAACCAATACTGGTACACTACTATTTACTAAACTCTACATTTTATTCAAATTTTACTAGTTTTTTACTACCAACCATTTTTGTCCCAGAATCCCATTCAGGATATCATGTTATATTTAGTAATAATATCTCATATTAAAGATACTGGTTACTGGATTGGGAAGTGCTATGCAATACTTATATATGATTAATAATAAATGAAGTGTTCACTTAACGCAGTTACATATTAAACTCTTGGGAAATCTTATATGCTGATACAATTCATCAGAGTTTTGTTTCATTTCCAAAAATAGCATAACCAATAGAAGTTTTTTGATATTTTAAGTGTAACATCAATAAAATGAAAGTCTATATATGAACATTTATGTCATTATATTAAAATTAGAGATTAGGTATATTAGAAGTACTTATTTATCCCCACTATTTGTTGTCCTCCTTCCTATGCTGATAATTTTTGTAAAACAAAAGTGGTCAGTAGAATTGAGGTTTTCAGTCTCTTTTCTGTCCTCACATGTCAAGGAATAAGCCCATTGCTCTCAAAAAGAGCAATTTGGTAATTCTCACAGGGAGGGAAATGGGTGTTTGAAGTAAACTCCTGCTGTTCACAGTGTTTTTCAATACATACTCACCTTTAACATGGCACCTGTAGAATCTCAGCATATTCTTCAGTTGTTCTAAAACAAAATTGGAACTGCATCTCCAGCTTATTAATCAAGTTTCATGACTTGATGTATGAGTTAGGTTGCTAGAAAGAAAACCACCTAGAAGTCTCCTGTTGCACTTGCTACTGCTGACAAAGCACACTGAATTATAGGAAGACCTATTAAAACTTGTATTTTATCTTATGTATGTATATTTTTGCAAGTTGTAATTCATCTTATGTATGTATATTTTCAGTGTTCATTTGCTTTTGCTGTAGGAGCTATCTAAATTGGAATTTGCTTGGGCTGTGAAAAAGTGAAGTATTTTTGGGCTGGGGAGATAGCTCAGTTGGTAGAGTGCTTGCCTGACAAGCATAAGGTCCTGGGTTCAATCTACAGCACCACAAATAAAAAGTGAAGTATTTCCTTAGAAAAATGAAATATCAGAAAAATGGTCATCTTTTGTCTGGAAAGCAGAATTAAGGGAGTTTTTATATTATATTAAAATATAAAGTTCATTGTTATTTTTAGCTGTTATTTCTGTTTTATGCAACTTTTAAAGTTTTAAAATATTCAAAATAAGGTGCAACTCATTCTAGATTTTGAACTCATGAAAGCGAGGATCATGTCTGTGTTCTTCACTGTGTGCTCAGGACCTAACATTGTGCTTGGTAAATGTTAAATAAATGAGTTTTTTTCTTCTGTCCTCTGAATAATTACCACTGGAGAGCATGTAAATAAGCTGGTGATTATATGTATTGTTAGTCTTGTGTTCAACAGATACAAATGCAAGAAAATTTTTCTAAAAATTTTACTAATTATAGTAATTACTATTCAGGTGTGATTATTAAATCCTTAAGGTTGGAAATTATTAAAATGGGTATTGCAGTATTCTTTACTTTTTGCATTAGATTCTGATAGTTCACTAATGTAACTGACTTTTGTTTGAATTCTCCATTTTTTTGCATGGGTGGTATTCAGTGGTGCTGCTCTATTGGAGACTGATTATACAAATTTAACTTCATAATTACAGTATGATAAGTATGTTTTAATTTATATATAATTTTATTTTTAATTGGCACATAATTTTGTATATTTATTGGGTGTACTGACATTTCAATACATTTATATATGTGTGCTGATCAGATGAGAGTATCTGTCATATCTATCACCTTAAATATTTATTATTACTTTGTGTTGGAAATATTCCCAATCCCCTCCACTAGCTGAAATACAAAGTTAATTATTGCCAACTTGTTACAGTTAAAAAAAAGAATTTTAGCATATTCTGAAGTCATTAAATTTTATGCTCTAGAGAATTGTACTTTGTAATTTAAACTTTTCATGTGTCCTTTACAAGACATTCCTTACACTGTTTAGTAATTTTTCACCTTTAAAATGATTAATTTATAATCACTACTCTTATGTAATCTATTTTTTTTACTTGCATTATCTTTAAAACTAACTTCACTGTTTTGTCATGATCACCACTAGACCATTGTGTACTTCATGTTAAGGCCATTCTTCTATTCACTTAACAAACAAGAATGAGTAAGAAAATTTCCCTATTAATGAGAAGAAAAGCTTCTAGGTCACAGTCATGTCTTCTCATGTACTCTCATTGTTATAGACAATGACTTTGTATATTTTTTTCATGGATACTCATAGTCATAGCTTAATTGTTTCCTGACATTCACTGTAAAACATTCAGGGGTCCTACCATTTCTGTTCAGAAATCTTGTAGTTTATTATCTTTAAAAATATTAGGTGAGTTTCATATATTTCACTTTAACTTTATTTTTGAATAGTGATTGTGGCATGTTTGGGTTATTATTTTATTATTTTATGATACTGAAATTTTCATTTAAAAATTACAGAAGAAACAGATTCACGTGTAATGGTGAATATTGGACTATTACTGTTTTTCACATTTGTAAATTGGTTTTATATTAAACCCTGTAGCCTAATAAAGTTATTTCTAACTGACAGGTACTAATATTAATATTGTACTTTGCAATCTAAAAATATTATTTGGAAGTTCCTCCATTTTGTTTTAAAATTTGGAAAAACAATCTCCATGTTGAATAAAGTGTGATTTTGTTGGGTCATACTTCTTTTTTGTGGAAGACGACTGTGGAAAGTGTGATAATTTTCTTTTATGATTCTTTCGTAAGTCCATGAAGTCACTATGTCAAAATTGATAGCTGCTTAGTATTAGTGCTGTTCAATTATTTAGTAATCTCTACTCTCATTTTATATAGCAGCACTCTTACATTCACCATATCATGGGGTATATAATTAGTTTGTTGCAATTTTGGTCTATTGTTATCTGTAAGTTTGATTCTTACATACTAATGGTGAAGAAATACATCCAGTTGTTACATAAAATTCTTTTTCCTAGGATATTCTGGGGATGTGTCTTCATTTCATTGAGAGATTTGGCAATCAAACATGTTTTTTGGGGTTGTTTTGTTTATTGACACTTGAGCATCATTCAGGTCCTGAAAACTGCAGTGAAGATAATATAAATTCAGAAATACTTGAACCTTGAATACTTACAAATGCTCTTAAACTGACGAGGATCTTAAAGGTAAGAGAAGATGTCTCCTCTGTTTTCTTCCCAAGCCATGTTGGTAGCATACACAGAATGTGTCACTATGGGTGAACAGAGTGACTGTTTTCTGGGGCTTTATCAAATTAGGTTTGAAAGACTACTTATTATGTTATAATTATCTATTAGAATTGGAACAATTCATATGGGTATTTTTCTTTACTTTTCTCTGATGTTTAATTGGCAATATTTTAGCAGTTAGCCAGTGTACAGTTCAGTGGCATTAGTGACATTCACAAAGTTGTACAACTTTTGCCACTATTTCCATAATCTTTCATCATTCCAACCAGGAATTGAAGTCCTTTTTTAAGATTCCTTTTCCCTGTTGTCCCCAGCCCTGATAAATTTAATCTACTCTCTATTTCTATGACTTTGCCTATTCTGGCTAGTTCATGTAAGAGGAGTGAATGTATTTTGCTGTCATATCTGGCTTATTTCATTTGGCATATTTTCGTGACTCCTTCATGTTTAGTATAAATCCAAATTTCATTTCTTTTGTGACTAAATAATTCTCTATTACAAATATATACATTTTCTTCATCCATTCTTCTATTGATGGATACTGGGTCATTTCTGCCTTTTAGCTGTTGTGCCAAATGCTTATATGAAATGTTCATGTACAAATATCTATATAAGTCCTTGTTTTAAATTCTTTGGGGTATGACATGCACTAATAGAAGTGGAATAAAATTCTTTTTAACTTCATGTGGAGTCACCAAATGGTTTCTATGGAACTTGTACTATTTTACATTCCCCTTAGTAATGCACAAGGATTTCAGTTTCTCTTCATCCTCACTAATACTTATTATGGTCCCTTTATTATTAATTTCATCCTAAAAGGGGTGAAGTGGTATCTTACTGTAACTTTAATATACATTTATCTAAAGTTTACCAATGTTGGGCATCTTCTCATGTGTATGTTGGCCATTTGTATATATGCTTTAAAGAAGTATCTTTAAGTACTTTGCCTATTTTAAAAGTAGGGTTGTCTTTTGGTTGTCAAGTTGTTAGAATTCTTTATGGATCCTGGACCTCATACCATTACAAGGTATGTTGTTTGTAATTATTTCCCCTCATTCTGTGGGTTTTCTTTCACTTTCTTTTACTTTCTTGTGATGCACAAATGTTATTAATTTTAAAAAAGTCCACTTTATCTTTTTTTAAATTTTTTACCTGTGACTTTGGTGTTATATGTAAGAAATTATTGCCAGTTTCTCCAGAACATAAATATTTGCCCCTTTATTTTTTAAGTGTTGATAGTTTTAGCTCTTACATTTAAGGCCATCATCCACTTTAAGTTAATTTTTGTTCGTGGTGTAAAATTAGGGTTCAATTTCATTCTTTTAGTTTTTTGGTACTAGGATTTGAACCCAGGGGTGCTTTACCATTGAGCCTCAACTCAGACCCAGCCCTTTTTTATATTTTATTTAGAGACAGACGCTTACTGAGTTGCTTGGGGTTCTGCTAAGCTGATGAGGCTGGCTTTAAACTTGAAATCCTCCTGCTTCAGCTTCCCTAGCTGCTGGAATTACAGGCATACAATACTGTACCCAGTCCAAATTCATTATTTTGCATACGAATAGCCATTTTTCCATAACCATTAGTTTCAAACATTTGATGAAAAGACTGTCCTTTTCCATTGAATGATATTAATACGTTGTCGAAAATAGTTGACCATGGATGTAAGTCAACAATTTGTCAAAAATTGTTGACCAGTTTTATGGTTTCTTTATGGACTCTCAGTTCTATTACATTAGTCTTATGTGTCCATATGTCTGTCCATACAGATAGCACCAGTGTGTTGATTACAACAGCTTTATAGTAAGGTTTGAAATCAGGAAGTATGGGTTCTCTGCATTTGCTCTTTTTCAAGGTTGTTATAGTTATTCTGTGTCCCTTGAAATTTCCTTTGAATATTGGAGTAAAATTTTCTATTCCTCAAAATGTTAAAATGACAGAAAATACTATTGGGACTTTGATAAGGATTGCACTGAATTTGATTCTGTAGATTACTTTAGGTAGTAATATTATCTTAATAATATTAAGTTTTCCAGACTGTTAAGATGAGCTGTCTTTCCATTTATTTAGTATAATTTCTTTGAGCAACATTTTACATTTTTCATTGAACAGGTCTTCTGCCTCAGTGATTAAATTTATTCCTACATGTCTTACTACCATTGATGCTATTGTAGGTGGAATTGTTTTCTTGATTTGTTTTTGGAAATTTTTGTTGCCTGCATATAGAAATTCAAATGGTTTTGTGTTTTGATTTTATATCTCCTGATGCTGTTGCATTTGCTTACTAGGTTTAAAAGACTTTTTGTGGATTCTTTAGGATTTGGTACATTGAAGATTATGTCATCTGCAAGGAGAGATGGTTAACTTCTTACTTTCTAGTATGAATTCCTTTTCTTTTTCTTCCCTAATTGCTCTGTCTAGAACTTAAAAACAAGGATATCTTTGACTTGATTATGATCTTAGGGAAAAACTTTCACTTTTGATCATTGATTATGCCACTAACTGTGGCTTTCTTTTTTAACATGCTGATTAAGTTTCCTTCTTTTCCTAGTGTACTGGATATTTTTATTGTGAAAGAGTATTGAACTTTTTCAAATGCTTTTATCCATCAGCTGTAATGGTCATATTTTCCTAACTGTTGATGTGTATTACCTTGGATTGATTTTCATGTTAAACCACTCTCACATTCCTGGAGAAAATCCCATTTGGTTGTGATATATATAGGTTGAATATCCCTTATCAAAATGCTTAGAATGCAAGTTTTTCAGATTTCAGTGCTGTTTGAATTTTGCAATATTTGTGTATGATTTACTAGTTGACTAACCCTACTATAAAATTATGATATCTGAAGTGTTTTGAAATCCAAAATATTTGTAGCATCACTTGCTCAAAAATTTTCAGATTTCAAATCATTTCAGATTTTTGATTGGGAATTTAATGTGATTGGGCCTGACTTCTTTGGTTGTACTGATAAATTCAATCTGCTATGATTTTGTTGAGGATTTTTGCCTTTCTTTTTAAGGATTATGAACTGTAGTTTTCTTTTCTTGTACAGTCTGTCTAGGTTTGGTATCGTTTTATTGCTGGCATTGTAGAATAAATGAGGAAATGTTTTCTCCAATTCTTTTAGAATATTTTGAGGGTTGATGTTAATTGTTCTTTAAAAGTTTGTTAGAATACCAGTGTAGTAATCTAGTTCTAGGCATTTCTTTGTTGGAGGATTCTGTTAATGGTAAAATCCCCTTTCTTGTAATAGTTCTTTTCAGATTTTTATTTATTCTTCAATCACTTTTGGCAGTCTGTGTTTCTAGGAAATTGTCCATTTTGTCTTTGTTAAGCAGTTTGTTGGCATAAAGTTGCTCATGCTATTCTTCCCTAATTCTTTTGTTTCTGTACATTGAGTAGTAATGCTTCTCTTTCATTTCTCATTTTATAATTCAAATCTCTTTTTCTCATCAATCCAACAAAGTATTCTCTGGAGAATATTTTGCATATAGTTCAGAATACTTTGTTTTTACTTCTCATTCTGTGAAGGATATTATTAATCTAATCAATAGAACCAACTTTTGGTTTTCTTGAGTCTCTCTTCTTTATCAGTAATATTTATTATTTTCTTCCTTCTCCTAGGTTTATTTGTTTATTTATTCATTTATTCCCTGAAATGTAGAGTTACATATTTGATTTGACATCTTTCTTTTTCAATGTAAGCATCTGCAACTATAATTCTCTCTCCCATCACTGTTTTCAGACTATTCCATATGTGTAAATATTTTGTTTTATTTTTCTTTTGACTCAAAGAATTTTCTAATGCCTGCTATGATTCCTTCTGTAATTCTTGATTAATAGCATGTTGCAGTCAGGCGAGGTGGTGCATGCCATGCCTGTAATTCCAATGACTTGGAAGGTTGAGACAGAAGATTATGAGTTCAAACAGCCTCATCAAAAGTGAGGCACAGGCAACTCATTGAGAACCTGTTTCTAAGTAAAATACAAATTAGGACTGGGGATGTGGCTCAGTGTTCAAGTTCCCCTGAGTTGTGTATTATTGTGTTTTCCTTTTCCTCCTTTATTGATTTCTAATATTTTCCATTGTGATAGGAAAGACATTTGCATGATTTCAGTTCTTCAAAAATTATTGGTATTCATTTTGTGACCCAATGTAGTATATTCTAGAGAATATTTTGCATGCACTTGAGAATATTTTGTGTTTACTTCTCATTCTGTGAAGAATGTTTTTGTGTAGAGTCTGTACATGTCTCTTGTGTCTGACTGATTAATAGTGTTCAGTTTGTCTAAGTATTTATTGATCTTGTGCAAGTCTATCCTACCCTAATTTTAAGTGGACTATGGAAATCTCCACATTTTACATAACTGTTTCTCCTTTCATCCAGTCAGTGTTTACTTCATTTATTTTGGGCTTCTTATGTTGGGTGCATATATGATCATAGTGGTTCTCTATCTTCTTAATACAGTGAACCTTTATCTATATACAATGTCCTTCATCTCCTGTAATTTTTCTTAGTCTATTTTTGTCCAAACAAAAGTAATGCCACCCTGTTCCACTTTTGGTTACTATTTGGTTGGAATATGTTTATCTGTTCTTTTACTTTCAACCACTTTGAGTGTGTGTGTGTGTATGTGTGTGTGTGTATCTAAAAAGTCTCTTTTGGATAGTGTATTGATGCACTATTTTTTAATCATCCTTCAAATGTTTGTGTTTTAACTTTAGACTTGTAAACATTGAAAATTAAAATAATTCCTGGTAAGGAAGGACTTAGTTCTGCCAATTAGCTATTTGCTTTTTCTCAAATGGATTGTTTTGCTTTGAGTCCTCTTATATTTCTTTGTTTTTCAGTTAGTTTTTTTTTTTTGTAGTGTACCATTTTGATTCTCTGATTTTTTTTGTGGTTTTTAAGTTATTTTTGTTTTGTGTAGTTTTAAAACACATTTATTTTTTAATTTTTTTATTTCTAATGTCATTGGTTCTGTTTTCTAAATTTCTATCATAGATTCTTTAATTGATTATATTTTTCATTATCAAGGTCATCCATTTAAAAATGGTAAGAGGCAATAGAAGTTCATGAGTGGGCTACTGAGAAAACTGTGTGTGTGTATGTTTGTTTATAATGTATATCAGCAAATACATGTAGCAAACTTAAAATCTTCAAAGTTTTTAATGCATTACTGTAGACACAAGGAACATTACACTGTTTCCCTCTATTTTCTTTTCAGTTCACAACTGGAACTTATTTTCAGACATTAAGTTTAGATTGTGGGTTTAGGTAGATAGGAGTTTCCCTCAGTTATCATGATTTTTAGCTGAAGTCAAATGATGACATTACTGATCTAGAAAATCCATTGAACTCACCAATTTTCTATTAGACTAAGATAGAAAGACTATCACTAAGTTAGTGAAGATAAAGCTGCTTGAATTTTTATCTTTTTAATTTTTATTTTGTTTAAAGACAGAGTCTCACTGAGTTGCTTTGTTCCTTGCTTTGCTGAGACTGGCTTTAAACTCTCTGTCCTCCTGCCTCTGCCCCCCCCCCAGCTGCTGGGATTATAGGCATACACCACCATGCCAGGGTGAATTTTTGATCTTTAGTCTTGAGGAAGACTTTTCATTGGCAGCTTCTAAGAGAAGTATGAAAATTAACTTAGTGGAAAAATACTTACAATCATATTACTAATTCAGACACTATATATAGGGGTTAGGTTACAGATACACATTTGTGAGAGCAGGCAGAGAGATAAATAGGAGGGACTGGGATAGGAATAATAATGGTTGCTTCCACCTTAGCCCTGCTGCAATTGAGATGCCTGGATAACTCATAAAGATGAGCATGAAGATGTGCCTGGTGACTAGATAATAACATAGCACTTTGTAGGAACTAAGGAAAGTTGTTAAGTTTAGATTCTTTTGAAGTACATACAGGTTAAGATCACAGCATCTATATTCAATGCAGGTTATAAAATCTAGCCAACTCAGTGTCCTTGAACCAGTTAGGCAAACACTCTGGGCCTCCATTTCTTCATCTACAGAATGCTATATGATAGTAGTTTCCTCCTAAGGTTGTTCAAAGGACAGAAAAAATAAGCTCTGACAAAAGTTTGGAACAACACTTATACATACTAAGTAGCTTATAAATAGTTGCTGACACTTACTGAAATTATGTCATCTAGTGAAATAAAAGACAGTCTTAGGGTCCTGACTCACCTGGGAGAGGGTAGTAAATATGGTGTGTTCTCCAGTGGTAACCCTGTAGATAGGGCCCTACAGTCCCAGGTAATGTTAAGAAAGGGAATGTGTATGTGGGAGAAAGGTGCCTGTTCATATTTAAATATAAAAGATCATTTTGTAAATCTGTTTGAGTTAAACTATTTTATGTATAAACTGGACTAAACAAATCTGTTCCCTTCTTCAGAAGAGGTACCAGTAACATTTTTTTTAAAATGGTTGTTTCTTCACAAACTGAATGATTTCCTACTTTACTTAAAAGAATACATTATAAATTGTGTGACTAGCAGTCTCTCTGACCATTTCTGGCACAGTAGAGGTACTAAAACTGTCAGTCTGTGTCTCCATTTATCTATTATTTTCTCCTGCCTCTCCTCTCCTACATGCACACCAGTCCTCCTGTATCAGGCAGATGGAGACATTTTTTAATTCACCCATGAAAGTCAGAGCTAGGCCAGCCTGGAAATGAGATGTATTAGACTAGTAACTTCTGTCACCAAACCTGGAATTTCACATTCTTCTTTATCAAAAAAGTAGCCTAAAGGAAGAATAATGATTCTGGTATTTTCCTCTTCATCATTTCTCCCTTCTCAGTAGAGAGCATTTGATAGAATTTAAGATTCAAATGATCAAGGGATCATTTTTAAAAACTTTCCACTCTTTCAAACTCAACCTCAATAATTATATGTACTTCTATATATATTGTATTTAAAGTGTTTTTTGATGTTCCTATTTAAGGGTAGGTAACAAGATACATTTCCAAACTTGTTTCCATATGGAAAAAGTAAAGTTTGGGTCATTCCAGATAAATAGAAGAGAACCAAAATACTACCTCTAAACACCTCTCATCACAAAGTATTTATTGCACAAAAATAATATCGCAGTAAAAATGATACAAATGTGAAAGTGAATGAATATTTGCAATCACAGAAAAGACATGTACGGAGACCAATGTTCAGGATGTATAGTTCTAAAAAACTTCAGCCATAGCACATTAACACTGACCAAGCAAACAATAAAAGAAGGTGGGGGTTTGTGGCCCTTTGGAGCATATTTTGACTAAAGTACTTATTTTAGGAATACACAACAGCATGAGGCAGTGCTGAGAGTTATTCTCCATTTCTACTTTTGTCACTGCATAGAGCATTTTGACATATCAAAGATTTTATTATCCCATTTCTAGTAAGTGAATCTAGAGTGTACTTAAAGTATTTTGAGGAAGAATGGTACCAAGAATAAGATTTCTGTTCATTTGAATATTTCCAATCAGCATTTAATTTTAAAAATATATTAAATTTTTATTTGAAATTCTTGCCAATAGACTTATTTTAGTTTCTCTATAAGAATCTTAATGTTTTGGAAGTGTTATTTTATTCTACAGTTTTAAAAAAATATTTAGTTGTCAATGGATCTCTCTTTAATTTATTTATATGTGGTGCTAAGGAAGTGCTGTACTTCCCCACTGAGTTATACATTGAGTTATAACCCCAGTCCTTATCCTAAATTTTTAAAGATTTTTTTTCCTGTTTTGGGTCAGTAGTTATTTACAGCTGTGCCTTGGGGAAATTAAATTGGAACACCCATCACTGTTCTACCTTCAATGAGTTCAGTGGACACAGGAAACTCCTAACCTCTTCTGAAAACCTGTCCTGATCAAGAAACAGGTGGAAGGAAGCATTCTCAAAGACCTCTTTTAGCTTTTAGCTCACACATTTCACTTTCAAAAATTGCCAATTCCCTGAACCAGTTCCTTTTATTTTAGTAAAGACTTAACCTATGAAGGAGTATCAGTAGTGTCTGTTTGTGGATTTTGGAACCAGTCCCATTACTTTACAGTTACAGCTTACTGGAGTTGTTGAATTTTTTTCCTAAAAACCTGCATCTCCACACAAGAGAGAGAAGTTTGACTAGTTAGAAAATCTGAATTTCTAACTAAACCTAATTTTAGTTTCTGAAAATTTAAGTAATATGTTTTCATAAAGTTCAATTTTTAGCCTTTTCAAAACCCCTGACATTCAATGCCTGGTTTGGATCAGCTATTTAATAATGTAGACTATACATATTATGAAAAAGTGCAAACCAAATGGACAGATAATTTCATAATGTCCTTTTGACACAGGAAAACTAGCCCAGAAGACAAACTTGATTGATTACATTTCAAGTTGGTTTTTGTTACTTTGAAGTCAAAGATTACAGTTAACCTAATCTTCAGTGGGCACTTTCTAGTTCATTTATCTACTTTGGAACATTCCTGCTTCTTGTATAGGTTTGGTGCCACTGTAATGTTGCCTCGTGAATTTTTTTTTACAGAACAGAAAATGTTTTATCACTGTTCTAATCTTTACTACACAAAAGAATCTCTTTGTTGTATCTGCAGGAAGTTCCACATTGATGTGATTCCTGAAGAATTTTTGCCAGGTTTTCTTCCAATGTTACCAACAATTTAGTAAAATATAAAGCAATTTGTCATGTCTCAGTTTCCACAAGCAATGACTTCATTACCTAATTTGATATTTGGATTATAGTACATTTTTTGATCCATCAAAATTGTGACTATCCTCACAAAAGGACTACAAAATCACTTCTTTGTTGTTTCAAGTTCATCACCAGTGAGCTTTCAAAATATTAGATTTCTACATGTTAATTATGGTTGCAGGTATTTAGAGAAACCAAACTTCTATTGATACAGTAAATATATCAGGTGGGTGTGATTTTTCTATAGAAAGAATCAGGGATAATCTTGAAATAATATGCTCAACAAGAAAGTATAGCAGTCTGGATACTATGGAATGGTGACTATCAATTTCAGATTTTTGTTAGGGAGGAGAAAATATAGGAATATCTAAGTGGCTTCAAAGTTTAAAAAATGCTCTTCAGAACATTTTCTTTTATGAATGTTTATTGTCTAAATATGGCTTAGTTTACTCTTACAAAAATGTTACTTGGATATTACACTTACATAATTTTAATTGAAAAGAGATTCTAAGGCAATTTTTATACAATTGAAAGTGAAAAGGGAAAAGTGATATAAATATGATTTCATATTTTGCCTATTGAAAAGGTAATGAAGGGTGTTTCAAGATGGTGAACTAGAGGGTGTGGCTGCATTTCATGTTGCTCCAGGACTCAGGATTCAAAAGAGGAGATAGTGAGAGACATGGGACCAACTCAAAGTCACGGGGTGAGTCTCTCCCTTTGGGGAGGCATCCTGGATGGGGCGGTAGTCCTGGAATGCAGGGAACTTTGTGAAGTAGAGTTGCCTGGTGAGACACCTCTCCCCCAGCTGCAGCAGTGAACAAGGACAACTGGGAGCATCGTAGAGGAGGCCACTCAGCACAGTGCTTGGACTCGGAGCAACCACTGGGACTCCAGGTGACTGCCTAGAGGAGGAGCTGCATGGCGAGCTGTTTAGATTCAGAGTGACCACTTCTGAACACAGGGGGCTGCCTGGAGGAAGAGGAAGAGGCGGCATTTCACTTGGTCTAGGAATGACTGCATCAGAGCTCTGGGTGGCTGCTCAGAGGAGGAGATGAGTGGTGAGTTGTTTGGACTCAAAGCAACCGCTCCTGAACACCAGGGGCCTGCCCAGAGGAGGAGAAAGAATGGAGCAGGTCACTTGGACTCGGAGTGACTGCCTAGGGCTATGGCCATTTGGCGGGAGGAGGAGAAGTGAAGTGATTTGCTTGGACTCCTAGTGACTGCATGGGAAGACCAGGCAGCTGTCTGGAGGAAGAGGCATGTGGCGGGACTCTGGGACTCAGAGCAACTGTACAGGGCTCCAGGTGGCTGCTCAGAGGAGGGGCCACATAGCCAGGTGATTAGGTACAGAGCAGGGTTCCAGGACCTAGGAGGCTTCTTGGTGGAACAGTCGCACAGAGACACGCTTAGGGTGGAGCAAAGTTTCAAGGACTGTGGGCAGATTCTCTGAGGAGAGGCAGTCTAAGGAGACTCATCTGCAAATGGTGAGGCTCCCAGGACAGAAGTTAGGTCCGGGCCCCTGGGAACATTGCAGAGGAAGGCAGCCCAGCCCAGGCGGTAGTTGTAGATTGAGGGGAAACTCTAGGAGGGGAATTGACCAGCGAGACCTTCCCACCAGGTGAGTCTTCCCTGCTGGGTGAGGTTTTCCCACAAGGATGGGAAAACCAGAGACACAGGCTCAAAAAGGCCTTGCCTCAGCCCACAGCCTAGTTCCCCTTTGGATGACCATTGGTCAACAAGTGGAGGCACCTCTGCCCACTATCAGGGAATATACCCCACCTGAAGATCACCACCCCTAGAGAGGCAACTTCCTTGTGGAGTACAGCATTATCAACTTCCCCCAAGACTTCAGGCTATTGAATGCTAAGAGGGGATATACTAGAAATCTTCAGGGACATTATAAGTGAATAGAGGAAATCTGCAATATCTTGGTGGTCCACTGATACCTGAACAATATGAGAAAATATGGGAAGAAAATGCCCCAAACAAATCTAGATGTTACATCAATAAAATCCAACGACAGCATGGCAGAAGAAATGACAGAAAGGGAGTTCAGAATGTACATAATTAAAATGATCAGGGAAGCAAATGATGAGATGAAAAAGCAAATGCAGGCATTGAATGATCACACCAATCAACAGTTAAAAGAGCAAATACAGGGAGCAAAAGACCATTTCAATAAAGATCTAGAGATATTGAAAAAAAACAAACAAACAGAAATCCTTGAAATGAAGGAAACAATAAACCAAATTAAGAACTCCATAGAAAGCATAACCAATAGGATAGAACACCTGGAAGGCAGAACCTCAGCTACTGAAGACAAAATATTTAACCTTGAAAACAAAGTTGAACAAACAGAGAAGAAGGTAAGAAATCAAGAACAGAATCTCCAAGAACTATGGGATATCATGAAAAGGCCGAATTTAAGAATTATTGGGATTGAGGAAGGCTTAGAGAAACAAACCAAAGGAATGAACAATCTATTCAATGAAATAATATGAGAAAATTACCCAAATCTAAAGAGTGAAATGGAAAATCAAGTTCAAGAGGCTTGTAGGACTCCAAACACACAAAATTACAACAGACCCACACCAAGGCACATTATAATTAAAATACCTAACATACAAAATAAAGACAGAATTTTAAAGGCTGTGAGAGAAAAGAACCAAATTACATTCAGGGGAAAACCAATACGGATATCAGCAGATTTTTCAATCCAGACCCAAAAAGCTAGAAGGGCCTGGAACAACATTTTTCAAGCCCTGAAAGAAAATGAATGCCAAACAAGAATCTTATACCCAGCAAAACTTACCTTCAAATTTGACGATGAAATAAAATCCTTCCATGATAAACAAAAGCTAAAAGAATTTACAAAAAGAAAGCCAACATTACAGAACATTCTCAGCAAAATATTCCATGAGGAAGAGATGAAAAACAAACAAACAAATCAGCAAAGGGAGGAATTATCCTAAAGGAATTGTCAAATAAAGAAGGAACCAAGTCGTGTCAAAAAATAAATAAATAAATAAAATTTTTAAAAATGAACCAAATGACCGGGAATACAAATCATATCTCAATAATAACCCTGAATGTTAATGGCCTGAATTCATCAATCAAAAGACATAGACTGGCAGATTGAAATAAAAAGAAAGATTCAACAATATGTTGCCTGCAAGAGACTCACCTCACAGAAAGAGATAACATAGACTAAAGGTTTAAGGATGGGGAAAAACATACCCTGCACATGGACTCAGGAAAAAAGCTGGAGTATCTATCCTCATTTAAGATAATGTGGACTTCAAGCCAAAGTTAGTCAGAAGGGATAAAGAAGGACATTTCATATTGCTTAAGGGAAGCATAAATCAGCAAGATATAACAATCATAAACATCTATGCCCCAAACAGTGGCTCATCCATATATGTTAAACAAATCCTTCCCAATTTCAGAAACCAAATAGACCATAACACAATAATACTAGGTGATTTTAACAAGCCTCTTTCACCATTGGACAGATCTTCCAAACAAAAATTGAACAAAGAAACCATAGATCTCAATAACACAATCAATAATTTACACTTAACAGACATTTATAAAATATACCATCCAACCAAGAGCTAATACACTTTCTTCTCAGCAGCACATGGATCCTTCTCTAAAATAGACCATATATTATGCCACAAAGCTAATGTTAGCAAATACAAGAAGATAGAGACACTACCTTGTATTCTATCAGATCATAATGGACTGAAGTTAGAAATAAATGAAAGAGTAAAACACAGAAACTACTCCAACACTTGGAGATTAAACAATATGCTATTGTGTGATGAATGGATAACAGAGGATATTAGGGAGGAAATTAAAAAATTCTTAGAGGTAAATGAGAACAAAGAAACATCATATCAAAATCTCTGGGACACTATGAAAGCAGTACTTAGATGAAAATTTATTTCAAGGAGCGCATTCAGTAAAAGAAGAAAAACTCAACAAATAAACGGCCTAACACTACAGCTCAAAACCCTAGAGAAAGAAGAACAGAACAACACCAAAAGTAGTAGAAGTCATGAAATAGTTAAACTCAGAGCTGAAATCAACGAAATTGAAACAAAAGAAACAATACAAAAAATTGATGAAATAAATAGTTGGTTCTTCAAAAAAATAAACAAAATTGAGAAACCTTTAGCCACACTAACAAAGAGAAGATGAGAGAAAACCCAAATCACTAAAATTTGGAATGAACAAGGAAATATCACAACAGACATGATTGAAATACAAAACATAATTAGAAGCTATTTTGAAAATCTATACTAAAACAAAATAGAAAATTTTGAAGACATCAACAAGTATCTAGAGAAATATGAATTGCCTAAACTGAACGAGGAGGACATACACAATTTAAATAGACCAATTTCAAGTAATGAAATAGAAGAAGTCATCAAAAGCCTACCAACAAAGAAAAGTCCAGGACCAGATGGGTTCTCAGCTGAGTTCTACAAAACCTTTAAAGAAGAGCTCATTCCAATACTTCTCAAAGTATTCCATAAAATAGAAAAGGAGGAAACCCTCCCAAACTCATTCTATGAAGCCAATATTACCCTGATACTTAAACCAGACAGAGACACATCGAGGAAAGAAAATCTCAAACCAATATCCTTAATGAACATCGATGCCAAAATTCTCAACAAAATTTCAGCAAATCGCATATAAAAACATATTAAAAAGATATTGCAACATGATCAAGTGGGTTTCATCCCAGGGATGCAAGGTTGGTTCCACAGCAGGAATTCAATAAATGTAATTCACCATATCAATAGACTTAATGTCAAGAATAACATGATTATTTCAATAGATGCAGAAAAAGCATTTGTTAAAATACATCATCCCTTCATGCTCAAAACACTAGAAAAAATTAGGGTAGTGGGAACATTCCTTAACATTGTAAAGGTCATCTATGCTAAGCCCAAGGCTATTATCATTCTAAATAGTGAAAAACTGAAAGCATTCTCCCTAAAAACTGGAACAAGGCAGGGATACCCTCTTTCACCACTTCTATTCAATATTGTCCTTGAAACTCTAGCCAGAGCAATTAGACAGACCAAAGAAATTAAAGGGATACGAATAGGAAAAGAAGAACTCAAACTATCCCTATTTGCTGTTGAAATGATTATATACATATGTCGGGGTACCCGGGACCCCTGACCCTAGGTGTGTCTAAGATGGCGCCTGACAGTGAGCCAGAGCAGTTAACTTTTGCACAAACATCTGACATCATTTTAAGAAAGTCTTTATGACTGGTTCTCTGGTCTCATGCACAACGCATGATCTCGGTATGCCCTGCTTGGCTCTCTGTATCTGTCCACGCTTTTCCCTCATGTGCTCTCCTTTGATTGGTGGTTTTACCTATATAAGGTCTGTAACTTCCCTGCTGGAGAGAAGAAATGGGAAGAAATAGGATAAGAAAAAGAAACAATAGAAGCAGAAAGACAGCGCGCAATAAAGCATTGAAACTTCAACCAGGTTTTGTGTTTCTCTGCGGGCAGGGAACGCAACAAGTGGTGCCGAAACCCGGGAACAAGTAAGTAAATTATAATTAAAAAGATATAAAGGGATCAAAGGGAGGCAGCCTCGACGTTCACGGTTGAGTGACTTAATGGGACACGCGAAAGGCGGTCCACCAAAAGGAAAAAGAAATAAATATTAGAAAGTACTAACCAGAGGGGCACGCGAAAGGCGGTCCATAATTAGAAAAGAGATAAGAAGGTAATAAACAGAAGGACACGCGAAAGGCGGTCCATAAATAAAAAAGAGGGATCAATATAAAAAAGCTAACATAGATAGCAATGGGGTCTGAAATGTCTAAAGTTAAGATGCAGCAGCCACTGAGAGAACTGTTAAAGAAAAATGGGACTCCATTAAAGGCAAAGACAGCCAGGACGTTTCTTGATACTATAGAAAAAGTTTCTCCCTGGTTTTTAAATGAGGGGCTGTTAAATATTCCACAGTGGGAACATTTAGGGGAGGACCTCCGCATAGCGGATAAACAAAAGCCTCTACCTGTGGGTACTATGGCCATCTGGTCCCTTGTTAAAAGTTGTTTGGAAACTAAAAAACACTCTTTTGTGAAGCCTCTGACTGAGGGCAGTCAGGTTTTGGAAGAAATAAAAGAGGAACAATCGTGTCGCTCTCAGATTTCAGAAACAGGAACTGACTCGGAAGGGGAACTTTCTGGAGGGGAACTAGAAAAACAAGTACAAAAATTAAACATAAGTAAAGAGCTCCCCCTAGCGCCTGTAGCTCCCTCGGCGCCTCCAGCTCCTCCTAAAGCACTACCCTGTGTGGCATGCACTGCGTGGAGTCATCTTGGCTCTGCCGCATATCCAGTTTTTGAGGATGCTCAAAATCAAAGATATCTTCGACCTTTAGATTTTAAAATAGTTAAACAACTAAAGGAGGCAGTAAGTACATATGGTCCACAAGCAGCATTCACTCTTGCTCTGGTAGAAACTATGTCTTCCTTAAACCTAGTGCCTCAAGACTGGGTTAACCTTGCTAGGGCCACTCTGTCTGGAGGACAATATCTTATGTGGAAGACTTCTTGGCAAGAAATTTCTGCAGACACTGCCAGGCGTAATGCAGCTGCAGGCGACCCTCAACTTAACATAGAAATGCTTATGGGTACAGGGCCATATGAGACTATCCAAGCACAACTTCAATACCATCCTGCGGTGTATGCCCAGATTGCCACTGCAGCAACTAGAGCCTGGAAAACGTTGCAGGGTACAGGAGATCTACAGGGCCAGCTATCCAAGGTAACTCAAGGGAGCAATGAACCCTATGCAGACTTTGTGGATAGGTTGATTCAAACTGCATCATGCATTTTTGGGGATGCGGACCAAGTTATGCCTCTAGTAAAACAATTGGCCTATGAGCAAGCTAACAAATGGTGTAAGGATGCCATTAGGCCATGGAAAAACAAGGATCTATCTACTTATCTAAGAGTGTGTAAAGATATAAATGATACCTCTGCACAGAGCAGTGCATTTGTAGCAGCTATAGATAGACAGACTACTATGTTGTCTGCTGCACTTGCTCAGGCTCAAGGAAATTCTAATCAAAGGACAAACAAAGGACTCTCTGGATCATGCTTTGTATGTGGTCAAATGGGACATCTAAAGGCCACTTGTCCAAATAAAAGGTCACCTTTGACCCAAGGTGGCAATGTCAATGCAGGGAGTAGCTCAGGACCTGGGCCAGGATTGTGTCCAAGATGTAAAAAAGGAAATCACTGGAGTAGTGTTTGCCAGTCAATAAGAGATAAGGAAGGTAACTTCCTAGGGCCTAATCCTAGGCTGCAAAAAAACGGGAGGCAGGGCCCTCCCCAGAGCCCACAACAAATATACGGGGTCATCCAACAAGTTCCTCGACAGTGGTATCCTCCAACGGAGAAGGGGAGCATAGAGCCACCTCAGGAAGTGCCGGATTGGACATCTGTGCCACCTCCAGACTCATATTAACTCCAGATATGGGGGTGCAAATGGTGGACACAGATTGGCATGAAAAAATTCCACAAGATAGTGTAGGGCTATTATTAGGCAGAAGTTCCTCAACATTAAAAGGGCTTGTAGTTCATTCAGGGGTCATCGATCCTGACTCTACAGGTCAAGTTAAAGCTTTAGTTTCTTCACCAAAAAGCATTACAGTTATCTTTCCAGGAGACCGCATTGCACAAATGCTTATATTGCCTAGTCGACATTCTCTATGGCCCAGTAAGAATGCAAATAGAGGACAAGGAGGTTTTGGATCAACAGAAACTACTTTAATAAATCTTACTATGGATATGGGACAGAGACCTCTCTTAAATGTAAAGGTAGGAAATATGGAATTTACAGGTCTATTAGATACAGGAGCGACAAAAGTATTATTAGTGCATCAGTCTGGCCGAAACATTGGCCACTAGTTACAGCTGCTCAAAGTTTGAGAGGTCTAGGGGTGGCAGAGAGCCCTAATCAAAGTGCTTCCTCATTGTCTTGGAAAGATGCAGAGGGTCATTCTGGGGTGTTCCAACCATATGTATGTAATGTGCCAGTTTCTTTGTGGGGAAGAGATGTTTTACAACAAATGGACATAAAACTCACCACTGACCATATTTATAAAGGGACCCCGGTCAAACATATGTTACAAAAAATGGCGTATAAGGACAGTGAAGGATTGGGAAAATCTCATCAAGGACCGTTACAACCACTTCCCTTGCCTCCACCAAAAAATGATTTCAGGGGTCTGGGTTTTTCATAGGGGCCACTGTAATGACATCAATTCCTATAGTTTGGAAAGATGATAAGCCTCGCTGGATCCCACAGTGGCCCCTAACAAAAGAAAAATTAGAGGCAGCTCATAAATTAGTACAAGAGCAAGTACAATCAGGTCACTTACAACCTTCTACTTCTCCTTGGAATACTCCAATATTTTTAATAAAGAAAAAATCAGAGAAATGGAGATTATTACATGATTTGAGAGCTATAAATGATCAAATGTTTCCTATGGGGCCTATCCAATGCGGGTTACCTCTTGTTTCTGCATTGCCAAAAAATTGGCCTACAATTATACTGGATTTAAAAGATTGCTTCTTCTCTGTACCTTTACACAAAAAGGATTGTTGGAGATTTGCTTTTACTTTGCCCTCTCTTAACCACGCTCAACCTGATCAGAGATATGAATGGACCGTATTGCCTCAAGGCATGGCCAACAGTCCTACTATGTGTCAAATGTATGTGGATAGGGCATTAACAACCACTAAACAAAAATTCAAGAGATTGTTGATTTATCATTATATGGATGATATACTTATTTGCCATCCAGAGAAAGAAGTGTTGTTAGGAGCATTACAATTCGTGACCCAAGCTTTAAAGGAAAGGGGGTTAACAATAGCCCCTGAAAAGTTACAGTTAGGAGAGATCCAAGAATATTTGGGTACTAAACTTACTGCTACTACAGTCAGGCCATTAAAGTTGACCATCAGGACAGATCAGCTAAATACCTTAAATGATGTTCAAAAACTCCTAGGTGATGTTAACTGGATTAGATCCTATTTAAAATTATCCACAGGGGAATTAAAACCTTTATTTGATATACTAAAAGGTGATCCTGACTTAAATTCACCTAGAAAGCTTACTCCCGAAGCACGAATGTCTTTACAGCTAGTTGAAAACAGATTTCAGCAATGCTATGTTGATCGCTGTGATCCCACTCAACCATTGAGTTTAATCATCATCCCAGAAAAACATAGTCCTTTTGGCATAATTTGGCAGGGGGGACCTCTACAGAGTATAAATCTTCCTAGTTCTCCAGCTAAAATATTACAATCATATCCCAAAGCTGTTGCTCAAGTAATATTTAAGGGAATAGAATCTTGCATTACTGTCTTTGGAATCCATCCTTCTATCATTATAACCCCTTATTCCACTCAGCAAATTAAATGGCTAAGCAATAATGATGATGATTGGTCAGTATTACATTGTTCCACCTCAGCTCAGTTTGATAACCATTATCCCCAACATCCTTGGATTCAGTTTTGTAAAGTTACTCCCATAATTTTTCCAAAAGTGACTAGTGCCCAACCTATTAAAAATTGTATAACTATATTTACTGATGCATCTAAAAATGGAGTAGGCACTGCACTTGTTCATGATCAACTTCATACTATAATAGTTCAATCCAACTCGGCACAAGTTACTGAGCTCGCAGCTGTGGTGTTGGCTTTTAAAGTAGCAGATAATCAGCCGTTTAATCTCCTATCTGATAGTTCATATGTTGTTAATGCTTTAAGTGTTCTTGAAACTGTGCCATGTATTTCTTCTTTATCCACCATGGCTTCCTATTTCACTACACTGCAAAACCTTATTCTGCAGCGTAAACATCCATTCTATATAGGACATATTAGGGCTCATTCTAATTTACCGGGACCTTTGGCTAGAGCAAATGATTTGGTGGATATGGCTACCAAATCCGTTTTTGTTTTTTCCATAGAGGAACAAGCAAAACTCTTTCATGAGAAATTCCATGTAAATTCCACTACCTTGAGTAGAAAATTTCCTATCTCTAAATGTGTGGCTCGGCAAATAGTAAAAAATTGTCAACACTGTGCTCCTTTGATCCCAGTACAATCTTTTGGAGTCAATCCCAGGGGATTGTTACCTAATCATGTTTGGCAAATGGATGTAACTCATATTCCTGAATTTGGTACTGTAAAGTATGTACATGTGTCAGTAGACACTGCTTCAGGGGTCATCATGGCTTCCGCTCACTCTGGAGAAAAGGTAAAAGATGTCATTCAACACTGCCTACAAACGTTTGCTTGCTGGGGCATACCTAAAGTTATAAAAACAGATAATGGTCCTGCTTATACCTCCAAAAGCTTCTGGCTATTTCTACAAACATTTAATATTCAATTGATTACTGGTATTCCCTATAATCCACAAGGACAAGGTATAGTCGAGAGGACGCATCTCACCTTAAAAAATTGTCTTAAAAAACAAAAAGGGGGAATAGGAGCCTCTTTTAAATCTCCCAAGGACAAAATTAATCTGGTTCTTTTTATTTTAAATTTTTTGACTATAGACAATTATGGACACTCTGCGGCTGATCGCCATAGCAACCCTTCCCCTGTCCCTCAAACATGGGCCAAGTGGAAAGACATATTGACAGGTTGCTGGAAAGGACCAGATCCAGTATTACATTGGGTCTGAGGGTCTGTTTGCATTTTTCCACAGGATCAACAAACTCCGATCTGGGTTCCTGAAAGACTGACAAGACCTGTACAACATGGAAGTGATACTACTCCTCCTCACGATAGTGCGCCTTCCCATAACTGCAAAGACACAAACGGACAGCCAGACCCGGAACCTGTGGGCAATAGTTAAAGCCTGGCCATATCCTTTGCCGTTAACTAATACTTCCTCTCTACTCCCTTCGTTTTTCACCACCAATGCGGCTACAGTATTACCCACTACACTTTATGATCCAGAGACTCAACCATACAATTCTTCCGCTATCTCCCTCCCTGGAGCCTTATGCTTTGATATACCTGAGGATAATGCTATTAGTAATAATAACTCTAGCCCTTGTATTGTTCTCCAAAAGCAGGTACAGAGTCTCTTTTATAAGAGTATGGAATCCCCTTATGCTCTGCTCCAGGGTTATGCTACGCTTGGTCTTCAGTATGTCAATAATAATTTAATAACCATATCAAGGACATACTGGAAAGGGGAAGCTACTTTGATCACAGGATTTGTACCTCACAAATTACCTCTTCCCACTAATGGATTTAAAACTCCCAGAATTTTTCCTCCATGTAATCCAAAATTTTCCACACCTCCCATTTGGACAGGTTGTCAAAATGCCAAGCGAGCGACTCCGGTTCAACATGGATTTTTCTTCACACCAAATTTTACTTCCCAGCGTACCACTGATAATTTTGCTGATCATGATGCCAACTTGGGCATGGAGCGCGTTAATCCTTTTGATAGCTGGTTGCTATTCACCTTGACTTCAGGATATACTAACTTACAACCTTTTTTTGCTCTTAAAGGAGGATCTTTTAGACAATGCGAATGGAACTCTTCGGCGTGGAGCGGAAAAAATGCTGGAGCTGAGACTACTAGTAACTGTACTAGAGACATTACATTCTCATCCACTCCAGCCTGTGTGTTCCCTCCTTTTATGTTTCTACTAACCAATATTTCCAATAACACAACCCTTGATTGCTCTCAATCTAGTTGCTACCTTTCTCAATGTTGGAATGCTACCAATTTCTCCCATGCGGTCTTAATGCGCATCCCTACCTTCCTACCTATCCCAGTCTCTGTTACAGATGCAGAATTACCAGTGCTACTATCAAGAAATAAAAGACAATTTGGCATCGCGGCAGCTGTGTTTGCAGCCATTGTTGCGTCGGCGGCGGCCGCCGCAACTGCAGCTGCTGCATTGACAACTACTATACAGACAGTGACCGCAGTCACCCGTTTAGCTGAAAACACAGCTACTGCCTTACAAACTCAAGAGACTTTAAACCAACATTTAAGGGCAGGCATACTCCTGGTGAATCAAAGATTGGACCTATTACAAGAACAAGTGGACATATTACAAGAACTTTTGGGACTGGGATGTGTTTACTCTTTAAGAGCTGTTTGTGTTACCCCTATTGTATATGATAATTTCAGCACTGCAGCTGAGTTATCTAGTAATTTGTCACTTTACCTTACTTCTACTTGGTCATCTCAATTTGATAATCTTACCTCACAACTTAGAGCCGAAATTGTCAAAGTTAATTCTACTGGGGTACATATTGCTTCTGTATCTGAGATGGCTAAATGGTTTTCTTCTGCTTTCAATTTTGTAAAACAGTGGGCAGGTCTGGGCACTTTGGGACTGCTTCTCCTCATTGGTATCCTTTTTCTCACTCGTCTGTTTGTGCGTCTACGAGCCAGCCAACACAGGGATCGGATTATCTTTCATCAGGCCATGACCACCCTAGAGGCCGGCAGCTCCCCACAAGTGTGGCTCTCGATGCTGGACTGGTAGTCAAAGACAGGTAAGGAAGGAGGTGGCTATGTACCAACCTAAGACAGGAGCTGCAGCATGCTCTGCAGACTCTGATGACGGGTAAGGACATATGCTGACCACTCAACCTAAGACAGGCACGGTCCCGAGCTTTAATTTTATAATAAAAAAGGGGGGAACTGTCGGGATACCCGGGACCCCTGGCCCTAGGTGTGGCTAAGATGGCACCTGGCAGTGAGCCAGAGCAGTTAACTTTTGCACAAACATCTGACATCATTTTAAGGAAGTCTTTATGACTGGTTCTCTGGTCTCATGCACAACGCATGATCTCGGTATGCCCTGCTTGGCTCTCTGTATCTGTCCACACTTTTCCCTCATGTGCTCTCCTTTGATTGGTGGTTTTACCTATATAAGGTCTGTAACTTCCCTGCTGGAGAGAAGAAATGGGAAGAAATAGGATAAGAAAAAGAAACAACAGAAGCAGAAAGACAGTGTGCAATAAAGCATTGAAACTTCAACCAGGTGTCGTGTTTCTCTGCGGACAGGGAACACAACATACATAGAGAAACCAGGAAATTCCACCAGAAAACTTTTAGAACTCATAAGTGAATTCAGTAAAGTAGCAGGATATAAGATCAATGCACATAAATCTAATGCATTTTTATACATTAGTGATGAATCTTCAGAAAGAAAATTAGGAAAACTACCCCATTTACAATAGCATTGAAAAAACTAAAGTACTTGGGAATCAATCTCACAAAAGAGGTGAAAGACCTCTACAATGAGAACTACAGAACACTTAGGAAAGAAACTAAAGAAAACCTTAGAAGATGGAAAGGTCCCCATGATCTTGGATAGGCAGAATTAATATTGTCAAAATGGCCATACTACCAAAAGTGCTATACAGATTCATTGCAATTGCAATTAAAATCCCAATGATGTACCTTACAGAAATAGAGCAAGCAATTATGAAATTCATCTGGAAGAATAAGAAACCCAGAATAGCTAAAGCAATCCTTAGCAGGAAGAATGAAGCAGGGGTACTGCAATACCAGTTCTTCAACTCTTCTACAAAGCAATAGTAATAAAAACGGCATGGTATTGGTACCAAAATAGAAAGGTAGATCAAAGGTACAGAATAGAGGACAAGGACACAAACACAAACTAATACAATTTTCTCATACTAGACAAAGGGACCAAAAATATGCAATGGAGAAAAGATAGCCTCTTCACCAAATGGTGCTGGGAGAATTGGAAATCCATATGCAATAGAATGAAACTAAACCCCTATCTCTCATTATGCATGAAATTAAACTCAAAATGGATTAAGGACCTCGGAATCACACCAGAGACCCTGCATCTTATAGAAGAAAATGTAGGTCCAAATCTTCAAT
Source organism: Sciurus carolinensis (assembly GCF_902686445.1). Classification (NCBI taxonomy): domain Eukaryota; kingdom Metazoa; phylum Chordata; class Mammalia; order Rodentia; family Sciuridae; genus Sciurus; species Sciurus carolinensis. The sequence goes on along the minus strand of NW_025920222.1, from coordinate 226,869 downwards.
ATATCGGCTTAGGATCAGACTTCGTTAACAGGACTCCCATAGCACAAGAAAAAAAAGCAAGTATCAACATCTGGGTTAGATTCAAACTAAAGAGCTTTCTCTCAGCAAAGGAAACTGTCAGCAATGCAAAGAGCCTACAGAGTGGGAGAAAATCTTTGCCAATCATACTTCAGATAGAGCACTAATCTCCAGATTTTATAAAGAACTCAAGAACTCTACACCAAGAATGCAAATAATCCAATTGACAAATGCGCTAAGGAAATGAATAGACACTTCACAGAAGAAGGTCTACAAACAATTATCAAACATATGGAAAAATGTTCAACATCTCTAGTAATAAGAGAAATGCAAATCAAAAACGCCCTAAGATTCCATTTTACCCCAATTAGAATGGCGCTTATGAGGAATACAAGCAACAACAAGTGTTGGAGAGAATATGGGGAGAAAGGTACACTCATACATTGCTGGTGGGGCTGCAAATTAGTGCAGCCACTCTGGAAAGCAGTGTGGAGGTTCCTTAGAAAACTTGGAATGGACCCACCATTTGACCCAGCTCTCCAACTCCTTGGCCTATACCCAAAGGACTTAAAATCAGCATACTACAGAAATACGGTCACATCAATGTTCATAGCTGCTCAATTCACAATAGCCAGATTGTGGAACCAACCTAGATGTCCTTCAATTGATGAATGGATAAAGAAGCCGTGGTATATATATATACACAATGGAATATTACTCAACCATAAAGAATGATAAAATTATGGCATTTGAAGGCAAATGGATAAAATTGGAGAATATCATGCTAAGTGAGATAAGCCAATCTCTAAAATCCAAAGGACAAAAGATATCACTGATAAGTGGATGATAACACATAATGGGGGGTGGGAGTGGTTAGTGTTAGTGTTAGAGTTGGGGTTAGGTTGGGGGGCAAGAATGGAGGAAGGAAGGACTGTATAGAGGGAAAAGAAGGGTGGGATGGGAGGGGGAAGGGAAAAAAATAACAAAATGAATCAAACAACATTACTCTATGTAAATTTATGATTACACAGATGGTATGCCTTTACGCCATGTACAAACAGAGAAACAATATGTATCCCATTTGTTTACAATAAAAAATAAATAAATAAATAAATAAAAGAAAAAGTAATGAAATTTTACTAGAGAGTTCTTTGGTACTAATTTTTCTCTTTCAATATTTTCTCTAAATACTAAAATTATGCAAATCTTTTACGTAAAACTGAATGCAAAGGAAGGCACAACTGGTTATAGTTTGTATACAAGCACATGCAGAATTAAAGAGATAAAATGTTCACATCCTTAGTTCCACTGAAAATATTAAGAAAAGTTCCTAACTGTCAACATTGTTCAGTGGTTAAGAGCTAAGAGCATATAAAAAAAAATAAAATTAACTTAATGCAAAATGGATTAACCTATATACCTGAATATATAAAAATAGTTTTTAAAATGCCAACATAAAAGTAGACTATCCATGATATGAAAAGTGCAAACCAAATGGATAGATGGTTTCACGATGTTCTTTTGAAACAGGTAAACTAGCTCAGGGGGACAAACTTGATCAGTTAATGAGCCTCTAATTTCAGTCCAACTGCATCAGAATTTCTGAGAGCTCAAAGAAAGCAATACAGGTGAAGCAGCTCTGTCCAGACATGATCAGCACTGACTTTTAACTATTAAGCAGTGTGGGGAACTGCAGGGGGCAAAAAGTAAAATAATTATTACAAATCCCCTGTGAAAAAATGGAGTTCCTTACATTCCCAAACAGACCACAGTAGATTTTCTCTCTCTTCAACCCTTTGATGAATCAATTGCCAATCCATTTTATAGAATGGTTTACAGATGAAAATTGCAAGATTACCTAGAGCAAAGAAGAACAAACCCATATAATGTACTTAATTGTTCTATATGACAGGCTACTAGAAAAAAGTACATAATTTAGTTGTGACTAAAGCATATTCAAATACTGTTTTTAAAAGGTTCTAGGCTATCTAGGAATGCTGATTTGCTTTAAATATTGAGGGAAAATTTAATTCAGACCCTTGGTAAATCCATTTCTAATACTATATTTTGGAATTTGTCATCAGTTTTCCAGAGCACTGCAAAGATGTTTCTCAGTAAACTAAAAATGAGGATTGTTTATCTTAAAATATTTAGAAGAAATATCTCTTTGAGAGTTGAAAATGTATTTTTAAAATATTTTTATTGGTTCTACTTAGTAACACATGACAGCAGAATGCGTTGGGTTTAATTGTGCACAAATAGTTTATTTTTTGTTTTAGTTGTCAATGGACCTTTATTTGTTTATATGTGGTACTGAGAATTGAATCCAGTGTTCCACACATGCTGTACAAGCCCTCTACAACTGAACGCTAAACCCCAACTCCTGAAAAAAATTTTTCACTGAAAAATAATATCAAACTTTTTAGATAGATGACCCATAAGGAAAAAAAATAGTGTACAGTTCATTTCTGTATTGGTAACAACTAAGATGATAAATAGCAAGATAAAAAGGTTTATGTTTTAGTGACATGTGTCAGATCTGAAGCAAAGCCATCATCTCTGCTTCCAACTGAACAAGCTGAAGAAAAGTCAGTTAATACCTGACTGCACCTAGATGTTTTATTGCCTAGGATCATATGTGTCAAAATGGTTTCCTATCCTGTCTTGTAGTTTAAGTCCTATTTAGTCCAGAGTAAGTTTAAATATTAAATTTCAGCACTAAATATCAAGCTACAAAGTCTGGCACCTATTATAATTACAATAAATATCTGTAGAACAAGTAAATATATTTTTGCACTTTTCAGACTATTTCAGTAAATTATTTATATCTCTGCTTTCTTGCTTATCAAGGGCTGTCCTTTCAATTGATATCTAGGGACTACAAATGAGCAGACAGTTAAAGTTCTGATTACATAAAGGTCACAGCTAATAAGAAGCAACACCTAATTTTAAGCTCTGACTAGAATTTATGTGTACTCAATTCCTCAACTTCTTACTTTGGCAGGGGTTAGGGGCTGTCTTAATTACTGGTTCAATTTATTCAGTGGTTATTGGTATATTCAAGGTTCTTTTTCTTTTATGGTGCTTTAAAATTTTAATTTTTTCTCAAATGTTTTCTACCTCAACTGTGTTTTCAAATTATTCACATATAGTTTATAGTCTTATTTATGCTCCTAACCACTATTCCATTGTCATGGAGTGAGCAATGGAGGAAAGCATGCCTTGAATTTTTATCGTTAGAAGATTTTTGATATTATGTTTGGGATTTTTGTCAAACTTTTTGATATTTTCAATAGAATTTCCTTTCTGGGGTTAGGGTTGTAGCTCAGTGGTAGAGCACTTGAATAGCATCTGTGAGTCACTGGGTTTGATTCTCAGCAACACATATAAATAAATGAATAAAATAAAGGTCCATCAACATCTAAAAATTATTTTTTAAAAATGAATCCCTTTTGTTCTTATTAGTCTTGCCTGTTGTTTTAAAGAAATCACTGACTTCTGCCCCTAACTCTTTATTTGGGTAACTCAATTTTCACAGTTCTCAATTAGGCTGACTTTACTGATATGTTTCTTAGTCCTTTTTATGGGCTGTTTACTACACACACCCCATTTTTCCTTAACATAATGAGTAGTTAATAGAAATGGGAGTAATAAAAGTACAAATTATATTGAATATAAGACATCCAACAGATGCTCCAGAAAGTAACTAATGTTGGGGACATATGTCTGGCAGAAGTCCCAAGCAAAGTTGGAACCTAGTGCTCCAGGTCAGACCCCATTTGTCCGTGGACATAATTTCCTCCCATTTCCTGTCCTTCAGTATCTGATCTTTAGAGTGCAAATGGTCAAATCAACCCTGTAGTATCAGAAGCATGTTTGGGATGACTGGCCTGAGATAAACTGGGGCAACTTTAATAAACCAATAGAAAAATTCACTTGATAGTAAGGCAGATCAATTCCTGACTGAGGGCAGTGTGTTGTGTGGGGGAGTGGGAGACAGGAGGGAAGGGAGGGGAATCACAGTCCTTTTTACATTGAAGCATAGGCCAGACTTCTGTCCTCGGGCTACTTTTCTCCATAGCCCTACCTAGACGTGACAACTATATTCATTTTCAACTTCCACAGTCAGTGCTTCTTTTCCATGAGAGCTACTCCTCTCTGGTACTCTAAGTCAGTGAGAGTAGTGGTTAGGAATGCAAACTAAATTTTAATCAGGCTCTGACACTTACTAGTGTGTTATCTTGGGTAAACTGGGCAATATCTCTGTGCCTTAGTTTCCTCAACTTTAACATAGAACTACTGATAGCATTAAATGAAAAGCTATGATAGTGACCCAGACTGGCACACAGAAGCCTTCAATTCACATTAATATATTGTTACTAAAATATTGCCAGTCTCATAGTCCATTTGCCTCTTCCACATTTTTACTACCTACTTACTCCTCAAACAAAGCTCAAGTTCTTCTCAATCATGTCTCGGAAATGTCTTCCAAATTGATTCCTATGTACACTGTCCCTTCCGTATTTGAAGTAGTGTAATAATTTTCTTTTATCTTCTTGTTCCTTCCACTTTCTACTGAGTTCTTCCTTCACATGGATATCACTTTTGAGGTATAACAATATATTAAGGTGGAACTATTTCAAGGCCCACATCTCCTTTTCAGAATTAATCTATCACAGCTCTCTTCCTGAATATGCTTTCCCTATCCAAACTAGGCAGATCTATTAGGTTGTAAAATATTCTTTGCTCTCTGTCAAAATCCTGTTCCTTCTCCCAGCTCAGTTCAGGCAGCACTTCTTCCTCAGAATTTGTCCAGTCCCTGGATGCAAAGAACCACTGAGTCCCTGCACACTTCACTCTCCTGTTAATTCACATGTTGCATATCTCTTACAGTCCCTCCTTCAGAGCATTGCAGATATTTGCTGGCTTAGATTTGTCAAACTAAAAATTTCAGCACACAGTCTCAAAAGCAAATTTAAACTACCTCCACTGGGCTTCAACATGTATTTGTACCTACTGGGTGCATTTCAAATTTGATAAAAATGTATTTAAAAATTTGAAATGGAACAGATGTGTAAGCTCAAAATACCAAATTATCCAATTGAAAAAGACATTTCACTTTATTTGTAAATCTGGATCCTTGACATTCAAAACTTAGCACAGTGTCTTTGGCATCTCTCTCTTTATAAACTATATCTCAGATCAAAAGCCTACCTCTTCCAGAAAGCCTAGTGCCTTTTCTCCTTATTTGGAATTATTTATTATCTGCTGTACCCTGCTATAATAATTATAGATGAATGAAAAATTAATGCACATGAATGAATGTGTGCATAAATTCCTCAGCTCTGTCATTTGTCCCCCTACGTTTTCCAGCCTACTGTTGCAAAGATCACAACAGATAATCTACCAGCATCACTTAAAATTTGTTGTAGACCAAGTCTATTTTGTTTCCTTTGCCAGGACATTAATAGCATATGTGGAGAGGCTTGTTATTTTGAAAGGAGATTACTTTTATAAGTTTAGTGGGGGCATAATCATAATATGAATAGTGAAAATCCATCAATTACAATGACTAGTTTCAGAAAATCTTCCTTGTATTGTGTTTTATGTTTATCATTTTAAAAATTGCTATGTTCAACTATTCTTTTCATTGGAAGAGTAATAATATTTTAAAATGTGCAAAATTGCTTTCCCCTAGTTTCATGATTCAACCAAAAAAAAAGGGTCCAAGGCCATATAACCCATCAGCCATCCAGACTGGGCTGTACTTTTTTTTGGGGGGGATGCCTTTTGAATGTCACCAAGAGAAAATCCAGGACTATTTAGTAAAACTACAATTGAAACTATGAAGCAAGTAGTCTATAATGCAGTAATAAAGTCAGGTACAGTGGAACTTGTCTGTAATCCTAGTAACTCAGGACTAAGACAAGAGGATCACAAGTTCAAGGCTAGCCTCAGCAACTTAACAAAATACTGTCTCAAAATAAAATGGGTTGAGGATGCAGCTTAGTGTTAGATCACCCCTGGGTCAATCACCAACATCACCCCTCACCACACACAGTGCAATTAAATTTGCAGATTTCTAAATGTAAACTAGAAACCACTGGCCTTCAGTGGTTAACAAAGTTAACAAAGGGATGCCTGAACCAAGGACATTATTTGGCACTTGAATGAAATGTTTATATCAGATGCTAACAAAGACCTGAGGACTCAGCAATCTTTATTGTAATACAAAATTCAGGTGACTGGATCCTAATTTTCACAACCCCTGCGTTACAAACTTCCCAAATCCCAGAGATCCTGATAATGTGTAGAACAACCATGGGCATGAACAATATGTATTGTTGGGGATACTGGATGAGAAAATTAGCATAATTCCAGTCATTCCCCAAACCTTTTCTAGGATGCCATGAAGCCATATTTCAATCATGTGACAGAATTCCCAATAAAGAGGGAAAGGAGAGGCCATTCATTGTTTACAAATACTTGCTGAATTCCACAGAAGCTCTGGGTCCTGCCACCAGAAGCTAACTGTAGCCGAATAAGTCCTTTCTGCTCTACTCATTCCCAGAGTTTTGCTGTTTTAACCTTGAGGTTTTCAGAAAATAAGGCCTTTACTCATCATTTTCCAATAAGACCCTAAATCTCATTGCATACATTATACTTCTGGCCAGATTGTACTTGGCATGTATAATTTTGACAAAAGATTAGGATGCCCAGGCTAAAGCTTTTTTAAAGTAAGCTTTTTAAAAGTGCTAGATTTGCTCCTTGCTAATTTTACTTAAAATTACTTGTTTTTGCTTCTCTGCCTAAATTAAAATGGTTAAAAATCAATATTTTGCTCTGTGTGACTAAAGCTTGATTGCATGTAATAGGAATAAGAACCAGGGGAAAGAAAGAAACCTGATTGCTCCTGGGACATTGTCACATCATGATAGCCTACCCCAACTCCAGTAGTAAGCCAGAGAAATGAAATAGCATTTAGAATCTCCTTAACTTACTATTTTCCAATAAGATCCTAATTCTCATTACATACATCATACTTCTGGCATAGAGATGGTACTTGGCATGTATAATTTTGACAAGCAAAACGACCAACTCAAAAGGTAAGCAGACTTGATGTTTTTTTTAATCCTTACTTTTGTTGACATGTATTTATTAATTCATTGGTATCTTTTCATTTACATAGTCATTGATAGTTACTGATATCATCTGTACTCCAGTCATTAAGCTAGATGCTTGGAGACACCTTGCCAAACACGATACAGTTCCAGTCTTGAAGACCCACAATCTACTGAAGTTTGCCAGATAAACAGACAAAATACAAAGTGCTAAATGGTGTGGGAGCCAAAGATCTGCAACTATTTTGAAATGAACCACACTGGGGACACAGGATGCAGTGTGGATGAAACAACTCTACAGTTCAGTTGGGGGAGTTTGCACTGTGTCTAACCCTTCTTCTTTCCTGTTCCAAGTATATGTCCTACCTATACTCACATATTCAAATAATAATAATGTGAGTTTGTTTTTGTTTTGGCATCAAAGAAAAAAATTACGAATACCCACATGATAGAAAGTGATACTACTGCAAGAGTCTAGCCTATAAGTGAATAATAAATAATGCTCTCCTAATTCAGAGTGTTTGGCAAGATAAAGCAACTAAATGTTCATTTTTTAAATTTATTTTTTATCTTTATAGACTGCATTTTAATTTATTGTACAGAAATGGTATACAAATTTTTATTTCTATTGTGCACAATGCAGATTCGTACCATTCATGTAATCATACTTGTACATAGTGTAATGATGTCTATCTCATTCCATCATCTTTCATACCACTGCCCCCTCCACCTTCTCACTTCCCTCTATGTAATCTAGTATTCCTCCATTCTTCTCTCAACCCCCACCCCTATTATATATCATCATCCACATATCAGAAAAGACATTCAGACTTTTGGTTTTTGGGATTGGCTTATTTCACTTAGCATGATATTCTCCAATTCCATCCATTCATCTGCAAATGCCATAATATTATTCTTTATGGCTGAATAATATTCAATTGTGTATATATACCACAGTTTCTTTATACATTCATCTGTTGAATGGCATCTAGGTTGGTTCTACAATCTAGCTATTGTGAATTGAACTGCTGTAAACCTTGATGTGTCTGTATTACTATAGTATGCTAATGTGAACTCCTTTGGGTATAAACTGAGGTGTAGGATAAGTGGGTCAAAAGGTGGGTCTATTCCAAGTTTTCTGAGGACTCTCTATACTGCTTTCCAGATGGGCTGCAATAATTTGCAACTCCATCAGCAATGCATAAGTGTTCTTTTTTCCCCACATCCACACCAAAATCTATTATTGTTTGTGTTCTTGAAGATAGTCATTATAATTGAAGATGAAATATTAAAGTTGTTTTAATTTGCATTTCTCTAATTACTAGAGATGTTGAACACTTTTTCATGCATTTATTAGTCACCTGTATCTCTTCTTCTATAAAGAGTCTGTTCAGTTCCTTGGCCCATTATTCATTGGATTTTTGTACTTTTGGTGTAAAGTTTTGTAAGTTCTTTGTACATTTTGGAGATTAGTGCTCTATCTGAAGTGCATGTGGAAAAGATTTTCTCTCACTGTGTAGGCTCTCTTTGCACATTATAGATTGTATTCTTTGCTGAAAACAAGTTCTTTAGTTTGAATCCATGCCATTTATTGATTCTTCCTTTGATTTATTTTGTTTTGGGAGTTATGTTAAGGAAGTCTGATCCTAAGGCAACATGATGAAGATTTGGGTCTATTTCTTTTATTAGGTGCAGTGTCACTGGTCTAATTCCTAAATTTTAACTCATTTTGAGTTGAGTTTTGTTCAGGGTGTGAGGTAGAGTTTTATTTCATTTTACTGTATATGAATTTCCAGTTTTCCCAGCACCATTTTTTGAACAGGGTATTTTTTGTCCATATTGTATGTTATTGGCCTCTTGTATAGTATGAGGGAACTGTATTTTTGTGAGTTTGTCTCTGTATCTTCTACACCATTGTTCTGCCTGTCTATTTTGGTGCCAATACCATGCCATTTTTTTTACTATTGCTCTGCACTATAATTTAAGATCTGGTGTTGTGATACCTCTTGCTTTACTCTTTGTGTTCAGAATTGTTTTAGTTATTCTGGGTCGTTTATGCTTCCAGATGAATATCATGATTGCTTTCTGTATTTCTATGAGGAATATCATTGGGATTTTAATAGGAATTGCATTGAGTCCATTTAGCATGTTTGGTAGTATGGCCATTTTGACAATATTAATTCTGCCTGCCTATCCAAGAACATGAGATAACTTTCATTCTTCTAAGGTTTTCATTAATTTTTTTCTTTAGTGTTCTGTAGTTTTCTTTGTAGCAGTCTTTCCCTGCTTCTGTTAGATTGATTCCCAAGTGTTTTTATTTTTGAGACTATTGTGAAAGGAGTGGTTTTTTCTAATTTTTCTTTCAGAATATACATAGCTTATAAATGGAAATGCATTAGATTTATTTGTACTGATTTTATATCCTGCTCCTTTTCTGAATTCATTTATTAGATTTAGGAGTTTTCTGGTGGAAATTTTTGGGTCCTATAAATATAGAAACATGTTATCAGCAAATAGTGATAACTTGATTTCTTGTCATATTCCTTTAATTACTCTGGTCTGTGTAACTGCTCTGACTAGTGTTTCAGGGAAGATTTTTGAATAGAATTGGTGAAAGAGGGCATTTCTGTCTTGTTCCAGTTTTTAGAGGGAATGCTTTCAGCTTTTCTCCATTAAGAATGATGTTGTCTGTGGGCTTAGCATAGTCTTTACAATGTTGAGGTATGTTTGTATTATCCCTATATTTTCTACTGTTTTGAGCATGAAGGGGTGCTGTATTCTTAACTTTAAGTCTACTGATGTGTTAAATTAAGTGTTAATTTCCAAATGTTGTACCAACTTTCCATCTCTGGTACAAACCCCAGTGGATCATGGAGGACAATCCTTTTAAAATGTTCTTGTATGCAATTTGCCAGAATTTTCTCAAGAATTTTTGCATGTATGTTCATAAGGGACATTGAGCTAATGTTTTCTTTCCTTGATGCATCTTTGTCTGTTTTTGGTATCAGAGTGATACTAGCTTTATAGAATGAGTTTGGAAGGGTTCCCTTTTTTCTATTTTCTGGAATGCATTGAGGAATATTTGCATTAGTTCTTTGAGGGTCTTAAAGAAATGGACTGAGAATCCATCTTTTGATTAATGAGTTTTGGCCATTAACACTCAGGGTTACCATTGTGATATGATTTGTATTTTTGGTCATTTTGGCTTAATTTTGGTTTTTAACTTGACTTGGTTCCTCCTTTTTTTGACTTTTCCTTTAGAGTTGTTTCTCCATTTGTGGACTTAGATTGTTGTTTTTCACTTCCTCCTCAAGAAATATTTTGCTGAGAATGATCTCTACTCCAGGTATTCTATATGTATGCTCTCTTAGCTTTTGTTTGTCATATAAAGATTTTATTTCATCATCAAATGTGAAGGTTCATTTTGCTGGGTATATGATTCTTAATTGGCATCCATATTATTTCAGAGCTTGAAATATATTGTTCCAGACCCTTCTTGCTTTTAAGTTCTGGACTGAGAAATCTGCTGATATCTGTGTTGGTTTCCCCTTATATATAATCTGATGATTTTCTCTCATAGCCCTTAAAATCATGACTTTATGTTGTATGTAGAGTATTTTCATTACAATATGACTTGGTGTGGATCTGTTGTAATTTTCTTCACCTGCTATTTTGTAAGCTTCTTGTATCTGGTTTTCCATTTCATTCTTCAGGTTTGGAAAATTTTCAGATCATATTTCATTGAAAACATTGCTCATTTCTTTGGTTTGTATCTCTATGCCTTCCTCAATCCCAAAAATACTTAAATGGTCTTTTCATGATATCCCATAATTCTTAAAATTTTCATTCATGATTTCTTATCATCTTCCCAGTTTGGTCAACTTTATTTCCAAGAATAAATATTCTGTCTTCATTGTCTGAGATTCTGTCTTCCATAAGATCTAATCTTTTGGTGATCTATCTATTGAGTTTTTAATTTGGTTTATTATTTCTTTCATTTCAAGTATTTGGGTTTTTTTTAGAATCTCAATCTCTTTTTTAAAGTGCTCTTTTTTTCCTATATTTTCTCTTTTATGACTGTTTATTGGAGTGATCATACATTACCTGCATTTGCTCTCTTACTTTTTGCTTCATGGATGATTTTAATTATGTAGATTCCAAACTCATTTTCTGTGATTTCTACTGCCATGCTGTTATTCACTTCCATTCAAAATCTTGCTACACTGGTTTAGTTCCTTCTGAAAGAAATGCCTAAATTTTTTAACAATGCTCCTGTGAAATGACAGCAAATCATGAGACAACTACATATTCCAAGTGGAACAGGTTGGCATCCAGGCAGTGGTGATTGAAGGGTGTGGAGATTCCAGTTTCCTTCAAGTGAGGGAACTTGGTTTTTGTCCTCTGGGGCTGCTTCTAGGCCTTGGTAGTGTTGGCCTAGAAGCCAACACTTGAGTGCATGCTGTCACATCCTGGCTGCTCTGCTGATCCCTGGTGATATCACAGAAATGCAGACTGACAGCAGCATAGCATCATGGTGCCCAAGGCAACCAGAGAAGCTTTTGGTCCTGGCCCTTTCTGACAAAGACTCAAGGCAAGTCTGGGCTCAGCTCTGATATTAGGAGGGAAGACTGAGGTTGGCAACCCCAGGGGCCTGTTGCTTTCAAGAAATGTGATCCCAACTTTTTCACCCACTGGAAGGGGAGAGGGAATGTTGGGGATCTGGCATATCTGACCTGAATGTTCTAGCTCCTTCCTGGGAAAGGTACTCCACTGAAAACTGTCAGCCCACACTACCCTCCAGGCCTGCTAGGTGCCACCATCCTCGTTCAGGCTACACCAGGCATGATGGCCATCTGGTGATACCTATACTACTACAGGCTGTTGGTCCCCACCAGGTTTAGTGTCCAGGAAAGTCACTAAAGCATGTGCAATTCCTCACACAAGGATCACCCAGCAAGGCACTGGACAGAATGGCACTGAACTTGAACAGAGCTCCTCCAAGCCTCAGTTCATCCACTATATTGCTCAGTCAGGGAAATGGTCTAGGGCCCTCACAGACACTTGGAGTGATGACTGGTGACAACTTCGAACTTAGTGCTGTGGTGCCTCCCCTGCAGGTTGGTGGGTTAGGTGATGATTGAGATGAAAAACATCACCAAAAAAAAAAAGTGTAGTCTCTCATTTTTCTTATTATACAAACTTAGGATCACATCATTCATGCAATTGTACTTGTACATGAGGTAATAATGACTGTTTCACTTTACTATCATTCCTACCTGCATAAAAATCCCCCTACATTTGCTCCTCTCTACCTAATATAAAGTGGTTTTATTATTTTATATTGCCCCCCACTTATTGTGAATTAGCATTCACATAACAGAGAAAACATTTGGACTTTGGTTGTTTAGGGTTTGGCTCATTTCACTTACCATATTTTCTAACTCCATCTATTTACTAACAAATGCCATAATCTTATTTTTCTTTAAAGCTGAGTAGTATTCCATTGCATGCTCTCTATATACCATATTTTCTTTATCCATTCATCTGTTGAAGGGCATCTAGATTGTTTCCATATTTTAGCTGTTGTGAATTGAGCTGCTGTAAACATTGGTATGGCTGTGGCACTGTAGTATGCTCATTTTAAGACCTTTGGGTATAAAGAGAGGAGTGGGATGGTGGGTCAAATGGCAATTCCATTCTAAGTTTTCTGAGAAATATCCATACTGCTTTCCATAATGGTTGCACCAATTTCCATTCCCACCATCAATGGATGAGTGTGCCTTTTTCCCCACATCCTTGACAACATTTATTGTTGTTTGAATTATTGATAATTGCCATTCTGATTGGAGTAAAAGGAAATCTTAGATTTTATTTGCATTTCTCTAATTAATAGAGCTATTGAACATTTTTTCATAAATATGTTGAATGATTGTGTATCTTCTTCTGTGAAGTGTCTGTTCAGTTTCTTATTCCATTAATTTAATGGATTATTTGTTTTTCTGGTGTTAAGTTTTTGAGTTCTTTATATAGCCTAGAGATTAATGCTTTTTCCAAGGAGCATGTGGTAGATTTTCTCTTAATCGGTAGGCTCTATCTTCAAATTATTGATTGTTACTTTTGCTGAAAGAAGTTATTTAGATTGAGATCATACCATTTATTGATTCTTGATTTACCTTCTTGTGCTTTATTAGTCTTGTTAAGAAAATTAGATCCTTGATGGACATGGTGAAGATTTGGGCCTACTTTTTTTTTTTTCTAGTAGTCCCAGGGTCTTTGTTCCAGTTCCAAAATTTTTTATCCACAGTGAGCTGAGTTTCATGCAGGGTGAGAGATAAGGGCTTAATTTTGTTTTTTTACATGTAATTTTCCAGTTTTACCAGTAGCATTTGTTGAATGAGGTACCTTTTCTCAGTGAATTTTTTGGTACCTTTACCTAACATGAGATAACCTGTTTTATGTGAGTTTGTCTACATGTCTTCTATTCTGTACCATTGGTCGATATGTCTGTTGTGGTAACAATATCATGTTTTAATTACTATGGCTCTGTAGTATAGTTTGATATCTTGTATTGTGATTCTCTCTGCTCCATTTTTCTTGCTAAGGTTTGCTTTGTCTCATCTGAGTATCTTATTTTTCAAGTGATTTTCGTGATTGTTTTTTTCTAGTTCTATGAAGAACACCTTTGGGATTCTAGTAGAAATTACATTAAATTTGTATAATGCTTTTGGTAGTAAGGCTATTTTGACCATATTAATTCTGCCTATCCAGGAACATGGGAGGTCTTTCCATCTTCTAAGTTCTTCTTCAGTTTCTTTCTTTAGTGTTCTGTAATTTTCATTGTAGAGGTCTTTCACCTCTTGTTAGATTGATTCCCAAGTATTTTTTTAGGTGATTGGGAATGTGGTAGTGTTTTTATTTCTCTTTCAATGGATTCATTATGGATGTATAAAAATTTGTTTGATTTATGGATTTATGGACATTGATTTTATATCCTGCTTCTTTTCTAAAATCATTTATTCGAGAAGTCCTTTCATGGAATTTTTTTGATCTTTCAAGTAAAGAATCATGTCATTGGCAAATGGTAATAGTTTGTTTTCTTCTTTACCCACTTGTTTACCTTTAATTTTATTTCTTCTATTTCTTCTGACTAGAATTTCAAGGACAATGTTGAGTGAAAGTGGTGAAAGAGGGCATCCTTAGATTGTTCCAGGTTTTAGAGAGAAAGCTTTCAATTTTTCTCTGTTTAGAGTTATGTTAGCCTTGGGTTTAGCATATAGGGCTTTTATGATGTTGAGGTAGGTTCTTACTATCCCTAGTTTTTCTACTGTTTTGAATATGAACAGGTGTTGTGTTGTCAAATGTTATTTCTACAAGAGATGATTGTATGATTCTTGTTTTTAATTCTATTTATATGATGTATTTTTTTTATTTCCATATGTTGAAACAATTCTGCATCCCTTTGATGAACTGAACTTGATTATGGTGCACCATCCTTATGTTTTTGTGTGAGTTGCCAGAATTTTATTGAGATTTTTGCATCTATGTTCATCAGGGATATTTTTCTATTTCATGGAATAATTTGAGAAGTATTGGTGTTTGAAGATCCTGTAGGACTCAAATGAGAAGCTGTCTGGTCTTGGATTTTTCTAAATTGGGAGGCATTTAGTGGTGTTTTGAATTTCATTACTTGATATTTTTCTGTTGAAATAGTGCGTGACCTTCTGATTTATTTTAAGTAGGTCAGATGTCTCTATAAATTTGTCAATGTCTTCAAAATTTTTGATTTTTTTATTATAAACTTTCAAAATAGTTTCAAATTATCTTCTGTATATCATTTGTGTCCATTTTGATATTTTGGTTGTCATCACATATTTCAGTAATTTGGGTTTCCTTTTTTTACTCTTTGTAGATGTTGAGTTTAGGTCATTAATATTCAATGTTATTACTGAGATATGACTTTCTTCCAAGTCATTTTGGTTTATTTGTGGCTTTTAATTTGATTAACTTTTTTTTGACTATTCATTTGGTGTAGTTACACCCTTTGCTGTTTTTCACTTTTCTTTTTTACTTAATCCTCAAGGACTATTTTTTGACAATGTTCTGTAGTTCAGGTATTCAAATTGTGATTTTTAAAATTTCTGTTTATCTTTGAAGATTTTTATTTCATCTTCAAATCTGAAAGCTAATTTTGCTGGGTATGAAATTCTTGGTATCCATTTTCTTTCAGAGCTTCAAATGTGTTGTTCTATGACCTCCTAGCTTTGAGTGTCTGGATTTAAAAATGAGTTGAGATCTGAATTGGTTTTCCCTTATACATAACTTGTTTTATTTCTCTCAGAGCCTTTAAGATCTTATCCTTATTCTGTATTTTTGTAATTTTCACTATAATGTGTCTTGGTATGGGTCTTTGTAGTTTTGTACATTTGCGGTCCTGTAAGCCTCCTATATTTGACTTTCCATTTCCTTCTTTAGGTTTGGGAAATTTTCTGATATTGTCATTGGAAAGATTGTGCATTCCTTTTTGCTTCTATCTCTGCTCCTTCTTCTACCAGATAACTCTTAATTTTGTTCTTCTCAAGTTATCCCATTGTTTCTAGAAGTTCAGTTCATGAATTCTTACTATCACTGCATGGTCAACATTATTTTTAACATTAAATAGTTTGTCTTCATTGTCTGAGGTTCTGTCTTCCAAATTGTCTAGTTTGTTGGTGAAGCTTTCCATTGAGTTTATAATTTGATTTCTTGATTCCCATTTTGAGGATTTATGCTTGCTTTTTTCACAATCGCTAATTCTTCACTGAAGTGATCTTTCACTTCCTGTATTTTCTCTCTGATTTCACTCTTTATACCATCCTTTATGTCACAGATCCAGGTTAACCATGTACTTTCATATCTTCTTCTTTGACATTTTTTAAATGTGTTGTCAGTGGCTTCTCTAATTGGGGCATCTTGGTTTGTTTGTACCTTTTTGTTCCCTTGTTTCTTCATGTTGTGTTTTTTTCCATCCACTTGTAGGGATCTGAGACAATACAGATTCTACCCTGTAAACCTATATTATAAATAAAGATTTCCATTAGTCCACCTTTAAGAGGTTAGACCAATATCAACAACACCCAGTGAAAACAGTATAAAGTCTCAAATATAATATCTCCCTCTAAGGTTTTCACTGCCCTCTTGCTATAAATAGCAATGATGAGTTAATCAGTGTCCAAAATAAATCAGAAAATTTTTATGCAGATTTACAACCTCAAATAATGGACCAAGACAGAACAGAAACAGTGCAGTACATGGTGTTCATGAGGGAGAAAGAAACCAGAAACAAAATTCCACAAAGCCTGGGAAAGAAACCAACAGAGATTGACTGTTATGTGGAGAAATGGTAGAAAGGGAATCTAGGAAGACAGACAAGGAAGAGGAAGTATACATACTGAGAGAAGAAAAAAATAAAATATAAGAATATACAAAATATATAGTAGAACTGCAAAACACCATGTGTATATTATTGTCTTCAACAAATGGATTCATAAAAAACACCCTGCTCCAAATATGATATATAGAGAGAGATCAGAGAAGAAAA
>NW_025920222.1:167716-209653 GCF_902686445.1 Sciurus carolinensis | reverse complement strand
GCAGTCTGACTGACCCACCAGCTTGCTCCAGGACTTCAACCAACCAGGGATGGCACCAACCTAGGAGCAGGGGTCAGGCAGGGTCACTCAGTTATGGTGTCTGTCCTTGCTGGCTGGGCAGGTTGCAAAAATTGAAATCTTTAAAAATAGAAGTTTGTTTCTTTTTTTGTAGCTGTACAGGCAATGAAGAGTAGAGTGTCTGTCCTGCTGGTTGATTATATTTTCATTGATAAAAGATTGCTTCTGAGTGAGTTAAGGAAAACAATATCAGTGTTCTCTGTAATAAATTAACACTTTCAGCTCTTGAGATCAACTTGATATTTGTTTAATTTTATAAACATATCAAAATAATAATAATATTGTCCTTAGTTTTCTTTTTAATTTGTGTGATTTTATCACAGGTATAAAGATGTTGGCATTTGGGTCTAAATGTATATCATCTAATTATTTCATCAAATTATATATTTCCCCTCAGAGTTGGCATGATATAGTTTATATATATATATACATATATATATATATTATATATATTTAGTTTAATTCATTTTAGTATCTAGACAATTTATTTTTTTATTTCTCCCTTTGCACATATACACATGATCTATTTCTGGTTCATCATGGCCTAACTGATGATTTCAAGTTTACAATGCTGAAAAATCAATACACATTTATAAGAACCCATACTTCACATTTTGAATTTTGATCTTTTCCCTTACTGGCAATATGCAGTATGATACTTCTTTGTGCTGCAGTATCACAGCTCCCAGTTAGCCATGAAGCCACAGGACTAAACGACAGTACTCTACAGAGATCTGTGTGGCTAAACTGTGATATTCAGTGAATTAGTTATATTTAAGTGCATTTCCAACTTAATGACATTTCTATCTTAGAATTGGTTTATCAGGATATAGCCCCATGATAAATTGAAATGCATGTACTCTTATTCAAGAATATTTGTGAAGACTTTCGTATTTATTGCTCTAGATGAGTTCTAGGCATTTCATTGTTTTTGGCAAAGTTAATTTGGCATTTAATTTGGGTTATATAAAATATTAAAATTAATATGGTGATAACCACTGTTGTTGCATTGTTTAGTCTAACCATTTGGAATATGGTATATATCTGTATTTAAGTCTTTAATCTCTCAGTAAACATTTACACAGTTCCTTTCTTATCTATTTTGTATTTCATGATTTTATTTTAAAAGAATTTTTTAATAGAATTTACATTTCTTTTTTTTTATTTATTTATTTTTTTTACGTTTACATAGGGTAATGATGTTTATTATATTTTTCCCCTCCCCCCCACCCCTCCCACCCCTCCCACCCCTCCCACCCCTCTTTTCCCTCTACACAGTCCTTCTTTCCTTCATTCTTACTGCTCTCCTTAGCCTAACTCTAAACCTAACCCTAAACCTAATGCTAGCCCCTCCCACCCCCCATTATATGTCCTCATCCGCTTATCAGCGAGATCATTTGTCCTTTAGTTTTTTGAGATTGGCTTATCTCACTTAGCATGATATTCTCCAATTTCGACCATTTGCCTACAAATGCCATAATTTTATCATTCTTCATTGCGGAGTAATATTCCATTGTATAAATATGCCACAGTTTCTTTATCCATTCATCAACTGAAGGGCATCTAGGTTGGTTCCACAATCTGGCTATGGTGAATTGAGCAGCAATGAACATTGATGTGGCTGTATCTCTGTAGTATGCTGATTTTAAGTCCTTTGGGTATAGGCCAAGGAGTGGGATAGCTGGGTCAAATGGTGTTTCCATTCCAAGCTTTCTGAGGAATCTCCACACTGCTTTCCAGAGTGGTTGCACTAATTTGCAACCCCACCAGCAATGTATGAGTGTTCCTTTTTCACCACATCCTCGCCAACAGCTATTGTTGCTTGTATTCTTGATAATCGCCATTCTAATTGGGGTGAGATGAAATCTTAGGGTGGTTTTGATTTGCATTTCCCTTATTACTAGGGATGTTGAACATTTTTTCATATATCTGGTGATTACTTGTACATCTTCTTCTGTGAAGTGTCTGTTCATTTCCTTAGCCCATTTGTTGATTGGATTATTTGTGTTCTTCGTGTAGAGTTTTTTGAGTTCTTTATAGATTCTGGAAATTAGCGCTCTATCTGAGGTATGGTTGGCAAAGATATTCTCCCACTCTGTAGGCTCTCTCTTCACATTTCTGATAGTTTCCTTTGCTGAGAGAAAGCTTTTTAGTTTGAATCTATCCCAGTTGTTTATTCTTGCTTTTATTTCTTGTGCTATGGGAGTCCTGTTAAGGAAATCTGATCCTGAGCCAACAAGTTGAAGATTTGGACCTACTTTTTCTTCTATAAGATGCAGGGTCTCTGGTCTGATTCCGAGGTCCTTGATCCATTTTGAGTTGAGTTTTGTGTAGGGTGAGAGATAGGGGTTTAGTTTCATTCTATTGCATATAGTTTTCCAGTTTTCCCAGCACCATTTGTTGAAGAGGCTATCTTTTCTCCATTGCATATTGTTGGAACCTTTGTCTAGTATGAGAAAATTGTATTTATTTGGGTTTGTGTCCATGTCCTCTATTCTGTACCATTGATCTACCTGTCTATTTTGGTACCAATACCATGCCGTTTTTGTTACTATTGCTTTGTAGTAGAGTTGAAGATCTGGTATTGCAATACCCCCTGCTTCGCTCTTGCTACTGAGGATTGCATTAGCTATTCTGGGTTTTTTATTCTTCCAGATGAATTTCATAATTGCTTGCTCTATTTCTGCGAGGTACATCATTGGGATTTTAATTGGAATTGCATTGAATCTGTATAGAACTTTAGGTAGTATAGCCATTTTGACGATATTAATTCTGCCTATCCAGGAACATGGGAGATCTTTCCATCTTCTAAGGTTTTCTTGAATTTCTTTCTTTAGTGTTCTGTAGTTCTCATTGTAGAGGTCTTTCACCTCTTTTGTGAGATTGATTCCCAAGTATTTTATTTTTTTTCGATGCTATTGTGAATGGAGTAGTTTATCTAATTTCTCTTTCTGAAGATTCATCACTTATGTATAAAAATGCATTGGATTTATGAGCATTGATCTTGTAACCTGCTACTTTACTGAATTCACTTATGAGTTCTAAAAGTTTTCTGGTGGAATTTCCAGGTTCCTCTAAATATATAATCATGTCATCAGCGAACAGGGATAGTTTGAGTTCTTCTTTTCCTATTCGTATCCCTTTAATTTCTTTGGTTTGTCTGATTGCTCTGGCTAGAGTCTCAAGGACGATGTTGAATAGAAGCGGTGAAAGAGGGCATCCCTGCCTTGTTCCAGTTTTTAGGGGGAACGCTTTCAGTTTTTCACCATTTAGAATGATATTAGCCATGGGCTTAGCGTAGATGGCCTTTATAATGTTTAAGAATGTTCCCATTACCCCAATTTTTTCTAGTGTTTTGAGCATGAAGGGATGCTGTATTTTATCAAATGCTTTTTCTGCATCTATTGAAATAATCATGTGATTCTTAACTTTAAGTCTGTTGATATGGTGAATGACATTTATTGATTTCCGAATGTTGAACCAACCTTGCATCCCTGGGATAAAACCCACTTGATCGTGGTGCACTATCTTTTTAATATATATTTGTATGCGATTTGCTAAAATTTTGTTGAGAATTTTTGCATCGATGTTCATTAAGGATATTGGTCTGAAATTTTCTTTCCTTGATGTGTCTCTGTCTGGTTTAGGTATCAGGGTGATATTGGCTTCATAGAACGAGTTTGGTAGGGTTCCCTCCTCTTCTATTTCATGGAATAGTTTGAGGAGTATTGGAATGAGCTCTTCTTTAAAGGTTTTATAGAACTTGGCTGAGAACCCATCTGGTCCTGGACTTTTCTTTGTTGGTAGGCTTTTGATGACCTCTTCTATTTCATTGCTTGAAATTGGTTTATTTAAGTTGTGTATGTCCTCCTCGTTCAGTTTAGGTAGTTCATATGTCTCTAGAAATTTGTTGATGTCTTCAAGGTTTTCTGTTTTGTTGGAGTATAGATTTTCGAAATAGCTTCTAATTATGTTTTGTATTTCACTCGTGTCTGTTGTGATGTTTCCTTGTTCATTCCGAATTTTAGTAATTTGAGTTTTCTCCCTCTTTCTCTTTGTTAGTGTGGCTAAGGGTTTATCAATTTTATTTATTTTTTCAAAGAACCAACTATTTATTTTATTAATTTTTCCGATTGTTTCTTTTGTTTCGATTTCGTTGATTTCGGCTCTGATTTTAACTATTTCCTGTCTTCTACTACTTTTGGTATTGGTCTGCTCTTCTTTTTCTAGTGCTTTGAGCTGTAGTGTTAACTCGTTTATTTGTTGATTTCTACTTCTTTTTTTGAATGCACCCCATGAAATAAATCTTCCTCTAAGTACTGCTTTCATAGTGTCCCAGAGATTTTGATATGATGTGTCTTTGTTCTCGTTTACTTCTAAGAATTTTTTTATTTCCCTCCTGATGTCTTCTGTTATCCATTCATCATATAATAGTGTATTATTTAGTCTCCAGGTATTGGAGAAGTTTCTGTTTTTTATTCTGTCATTTATTTCTAATTTCAATCCATTATGATCTGATAGAGTACAAGGTAGTATCTCTATCTTCTTGTATTTACTAACAGTAGCTTTGTGGCATAAAATATGGTCTATTTTAGAGAAGGATCCATGTGCTGCTGAGAAGAAAGTGTATTCATTCTTTGTTGGATGGTATATTCTATATATGTCCGTTAAGTCTAAATTGCTGATTGTGTTGTTGAGATCTATAGTTTCTTTATTCAATTTTTGTTTGGACGATCTATCCAGTGGTGAGAGAGGTGTGTTAAAATCGCCTAGTATTATTGTGTTGTGGTCTATTTGATTTCTGGAATTGAGAAGGATTTGTTTGACGTACGTGGATGAGCCAATGTTCGGGGCATAGATATTTATGATTGTTATGTCTTGCTGATTTATGCTTCCCTTAAGCAGCATGTAATGTCCTTCTTTATCCCTTCTGACTAGTTTTGGTTTGAAGTCCACATTATCTGAGATGAGGATGGATACTCCAACTTTTTTGCTGTGTCCGTGTGCATGGTATGTTTTTCCCCATCCTTTCACCTTTAGTCTATGGGTGTCTCTTTCTATGAGATGTGTCTCTTGCAGGCAGCATATTGTTGGATTTTTCTTTTTAATCCAATCTGCCAGTCTGTGTCTTTTGATTGATGAATTCAGGCCATTAACATTCAGGGTTATTATTGTGATATGATTTGTATTCCCAGTCAATTGACTCATATTTGTTTTTGACATGATTCGGTTTCTCCTTTATTTGGCTATTCCTTTAGGCTAGCGCCTCCTGTTGCTGATTTGCATTGTTGTTTTTCATCTCTTCCTCATGGAATATTTTGCTGAGAATGTTCTGTAATGTTGGCTTTCTTTTTGTAAATTCCTTTAGCTTTTGTTTATCATGGAAGGATCTTATTTCATTGTCAAATTTGAAGGTAAGTTTTGCTGGGTATAAGATTCTTGGTTGGCATCCATTTTCTTTCAGGGCTTGGTATATGTTGTTCCAGGCCCTTCTAGCTTTTAGGGTCTGGATTGAAAAATCTGCTGATATTCTTATTGGTTTCCCTCTGAATGTAATTTGATTCTTTTCTCTCGCGGCCTTTAAAATTCTGTCTTTATTTTGTATGTTAGGTATTTTCATAATAATGTGCCTTGGTGTGGGTCTGTTGTAATTTTGTATGTTTGGAGTTCTATAAGCCTCTTGTACTTGGTTTTCCATTTCGTTCTTCAGATTTGGGAAATTTTCTGTTATTATTTCATTGAATAGATTGTTCATTCCTTTGGTTTGTTTCTCTAAGCCTTCCTCAATCCCAATAATTCTCAAATTTGGCCTTTTCATGATATCCCATAGTTCTTGGAGATTCTGTTCATGATTTCTTACCATCTTCTCTGTTTGTTCCACTTTGTTTTCAAGGTTAAATATTTTGTCTTCAATGTCTGAGGTTCTGTCTTCCAGGTGTTCTATCCTATTGGTTATGCTTTCTATGGAGTTTTTAACTTGGTTTATTGTTTCCTTCATTTCAAGGATTTCAGTTTGGTTTTTTTTCAGTATCTCTAACTCTTTATTGAAATGATCTCTTGCTTCCCGTATTTGGTCTTTTAACTGTTGATTGGTGCGATCATTTAATGCCTGCATTTGCTCTTTCATCTCCTCCTTCAATGCCTGCATTTGCTCTTTCATCTCCTCATTAGCTTCCCTGATCGTTTTAATTACGTACATTCTGAACTCCCTTTCTGACATTTCTTCTGCTCTGCTGTCATTGGGTTTTATTGATGTAGTATCTAGGTTTGTTTGGGACATTTTCTTCCCTTGTTTTCTCATAATGGTCAGTTGTCAGTGGGACCCTGAGATATTGCAGTTTTCCACTATTGGCTTATAGTGTCCCAGTAGATTTCCAGTGTATCACCTCCCAGCCTTCAGTAGCCTGATGTCTTGGAGGAATCTGATAAAGCAGCTCATTCGAAGAATACTGCCCCTAGCCCCCTACTGGTTCCACGTTTTGGAACTGGCTCTGTGCGGAAATGCTCTCACTGTGGGCCTCCACCGTGCAGCTGGCCGTGTGGGAAGAGCCCACTGCCGGAGTGTGGAAGACTACCTTGGGAAGACTCAAGCTGCCCTGCCCGGCTCTGCTAAGCCACCTCTATCTGGGCCTGCCACCCGGGCTGAGCTTTACCCAGTGGGCAGACTCACCCGTGGCTCCACTTCAGTCCGAGTCTCTCAATGCCTCCCCTTCTTAACTCCTGGGTTCTGGAGCGACCGGGGGTGCAGTCTCCCTCTAGGCCGCCATCTTGGATCACCCCGTGAAGAGAGCCCGCAGCCGGAGTGGGCAGAGCCGCCTGAAGAGGTCTCCGGCTGCCCTGTCCTAATCCCTGAGGCTGATTGCAGATCGAGGCTCTCCGCTGGTTCTTTGCAGGAGTACACTGCACTGCAGCAGCTCCGGGACTCGGAGCGTGCTCTGTTCAGACAGGCTCTCACTAGCGGGCCAGTTCCGTTCCGAGAACCTGGAGAAGCTGGCTGTGTGGGCGGGGCCCACCGCCGGAGTGCGCAGGACTGCCTGTGGATGACTCTAGCTGCCCTGCCCGGCTCTGCTAAGCCACCTCTATCTGGGCCTGCCACCCGGGCCGAGCTTTACCCAGTGGGCAGACTCACCCGTGGCTCCACTTCAGTCCAAGTCTCTCAATGCCTCCCCTTCTTAACTCCTGGGTTCTGGAGCGACCGGGGGTGCAGTCTCCCTCTAGGCCGCCATCTTGGATCGCCCCGTGAAGAGAGCCCGCAGCCGGAGTGGGCAGAGCCGCCTGAAGAGGTCTCCGGCTGCCCTGTCCTTATCCCTGAGGCTGATTGCAGATCGAGGCTCTCCGCTGGTTCTTTGCAGGAGTACACTGCACTGCAGCAGCTCCGGGACTCGGAGCGTGCTCTGTTCAGACAGGCTCTCACTAGCGGGCCAGTTCCGTTCCGAGAACCTGGAGAAGCTGGCTGTGTGGGCGGGGCCCACCGCCGGAGTGCGCAGGACTGCCTGTGGATGACTCTAGCTGCCCTGCCCGGCTCCGATAAGCCACCTCTATCTGGGCCTGCCACCCGGGCCGAGCTTTACCCAGTGGGCAGACTCACCCGTGGCTCCACTTCAGTCCGAGTCTCTCAATGCCTCCCCTTCTTAACTCCTGGGTTGTGGAGCGACCGGAGGTGCAGTCTCCCTCTAGGCCGCCATCTTGGATCGCCGAATTTACATTTCTTGATGTGATATATTTTGCCTTCAATATATTATATATAATCAATGTAGGTAAGTTTGAAACTGCAGTTAACTTCAGTTAAATTTTGCTGCAAAATCACACTCTAAAGTTCATGAATCGAAAGTCAAATTCCCTGTCTTTTTTGGTTTTGAATACTTTTTTTCTTTTTGTAGGATTTTTTAAAAATTTTAATTTATTTTTATTGTAAACAAATGGGATACATGTTGTTTCTGTTTGTACATGGAGTAACAGCATACCATTTGCGTAATCATATATTCACATAGGGTAATGTTTGATTCATTCTGTTATTTTTCCCTACCTCCCACACCCCTCGCCCTCCTCTTTTCCCTCTATGCAGTTTCTCCTTCCTCCATTCTTCCCCCTCCCACACCTCATTATGTGTCATCATTCGTTTATCAGTGAAATCGTTCATCCTTTGTTTTTTTTGAGATTGGCTTATCTCACTTAGCATGATATTCTCCAATTTTATCCATTTGCCTGCAAATGCCATAATTTTAATATCCTTTATAGTTGAGTAACATTCAATTGTATATATATATATATATATACATATATGTATATGTATATATATATATATATGTGTATATATATACCACAGTTTCTTTATCCATTAATCAATTGAAGCACATCTGGGTTGGTTCCACAATCTGGCTATGGTGAACTGAGCAGCTATGAACATTGATGTGACTGTATCTCTGTAGTATGCTGATTTTAACTCCTTTGGGTATAGGCCAAGGAGTCGGATAGCTGGGTCAAATGGTGGGTCCATTCCAAGTTTTCTAAGGAATCGCCACACTGCTTTCAAGAGTGGATGCACTAATTTACAGCCCCACCAGCAATGTATGAGTGTACCTTTTTCCCCATATCCTCTCCAACACCTATTGTTGCTTGTATTCTTGATAATAGCCATTCTAATTGGGGTGAGATAGAATCTTAGTGTAGTTTTGATTTGCATTTCTTTTACTACTAAAGATGGTGAACATTTTTTCACATGTTTGTTGATTGCTTGTAGATCTTCTGTGAAGCGTTTGTTCATATCCTTAGCCCATTTGTTGATTGGGTTGTTTGTGTTCTTCATGTAGAGTTTTTTTGAGTTCTTTACATGTTCTGCAAATTAGTGCTCTATCTGAAGTATGAGTGGCAAAGATATTCTCCCACTCTGTAGGCTCTGTCTTCGCATTGCTGATATTTTCCTTTGCTGAGAGAAAGCTATTTAGTTTGAATCTATCCCAGTACACACACATGTACTAAATGCCTTGTATCTTGATATGTATGAAATTGTACAGTATGCATTTTTCTGGTTGGTTCCTTTTGCTGTGCTAAGCTTGCGAGTTTTATCTCTGTTGCACATATAGTGATATTTCATTTGTTTTTCTTGCGTGCTGTTTTACTGTAAAAGTATATTGTACTTTTTTAATGTGTTACACTTTTTCAGTTCTGTTGATAGACTTTTTGCTTCTATTCAGTTTTTTACTATTATAAGAGAGTGCTAAAATCATTCTGTGAATATTTTTTGCTTAACATATGTAATACTTTATACCTAGGAGTGGAATTATTGAAACAGATAGCATATATATATATATGTATATATATGTATGTGTATATATATATATATATATGTTCAGCCTTCCCAGAAAATATAAAAAATGTTTTCCAAAGTAGTTGTACTAATTTATACTTCGAACATCAATGTATGGTAATTCTGATTGATCTTCTTGCCCATTTTTGAGGCTGTCTTTTTCTTTTTTAACTTTTCTGGTAAAATAGTGGTCCCATTGTGATTTTATTTTGCATTTCATTGTCTAAGTTGAACACTTCTTCATATGTTTGTTGGTCATTTAGGTATCCTCTTTTGTGGATTATTTTCCCAAGTCTGTTGTCTATTTCCTACTGGTTTTGTACCTTTTCCTTACTGATTTATAGGAATTCCTTACATTCTACATAAAGAAACTTTGTCAGCTTTATATCTTACAAATATCTTCTAGAATGTGGCAATTGTCCTAGCACTTGTTATTGAAAGCACAGCTTTTCCTGGTGCACTTTGATTTTTGACATAAGTTCAGGTGACTGCATATTATGTCTTTTGGATGACTAGAGTTCTGTACTAGAGATACATATACAGTGTTGTAATGAATAAAATGGGCATAAAGTAAGTGGTCTGCAAATCATAAGTCTTCAGAGAAGGAAGCACTGGAAATGGTGCTTGAAAGATGGGTAGAAATTTCTCAATTTTAAAATGAGTCTATGAATGAAGAGCATTCTAAGCAGAGGAAATTTTATGCAATAAACTTATAGATAGTAATGTGTATGTTATGTTACAAAAATTGTAACTGATAAGAAGGGTCAATATGTAATACTTTATTTTAAAAGTAGGATTTGGAAGGATAGGATGAAAAGCATGAGATATTCATTCAAGGAGTCTGAACCTCCCATGTAATAAAAAGTGTTTATTTAAACATGATCACATTTTTCTTTCAAATAATAGCTTCAGAAAATGAGCCATAGGGAGAGATAGACAAGAGGCATGTAGATGAATTAGGAATTTATTCCAAATAATGTATGGTGTGGCCATGATATAAAAATAGAAAGTAGAACACAGATCCTAGAGGTCATGCTGAGAGAAAATAGACAGGACCTGGTACCCAGATGAACTTTCTGTCTGAGGGAGGAACAATTGACAAAGACTTCTGAGATTCTCACAGCTGTTAATCTCCTTTCCATATATTATATCATGGGATTTTTTTATTCAAAAAGCTTCTGTTTTGATTAGATATTCTAAAGTGTATAATTACTTTATTCTGTATACACTCTGAGCACATTGACAAAGTGTAACCAACTTGATTTTGGTACATGTCTGTGATTATCTTAGTTTTGCATATCACTGCTTAAAACATTTTAAAATATATTTTGTCACTTGATTTTCTGGTCAAAAGTTTTCATTGGCTCTCAGTTTTTATAAGAGATTTGTACTTAGATGAATTCTGTATTACGTTTGTTCTGATTAGAAGGGAAAGAATGATTTAATGCCATGTGACAACTTTTTGGGGGGATTATCAATCTCAGGGTCTCCAGCATACTAAGTAAGTGCTGTAAAAATGAGCTCCATCCCCAACTTTTACCATGCAGTTCTCAAAGCTGTCATTTTAAAAAGTGTTGTTTCTTGCAGTCTACATGAAACCCTATTATGAATTCTTAGTAATTAGGGTTTTTATTATTGCTGTCTGTTCCTATCCATTTCCCATGCTTATTGATTTTGAAATGACTTATAAGTTTCAGATTAATCATGCTAGCTATAATTTGGTTTCTATTTATGCATCCCTTTTCTTATCATTTACATTACTAAGCAGATCGTTTTTAATACATATTCAAAAATTATTCTTCAAAATGAAAAATCTTTACCTTGTGTTTATATTTCAAGGTGGGAAGTAGGCAAATGAATGAGATAATGGAAAAGGGGTAGGAAAAGAAAACTTTTTTACAACACTTAAAATTCAAGGTTACATTGATGCCGAATTCTTTATGTATCTAAAATTAGATTTTCTTTTTCTCAGTGAGGTCTATTCTTCAATATATCAATCTGAATCTTAGACTCTATGATTGAAGAACAAGAGTGAGGTTAGAAACAGATAGAAAGTAGTTGGGTAAAAACAAATATTCTTCACATGTACTAAGTGTTCAAATTTCCATGGATAACATACACTTCATCTTAGATGGGAATTAAGAAAATGAATCCTAGAATTTATTTTTGCAGGGAGTGACAAGTAAGGCTGATGGGATCTATAAATTGATGGTCACCTATCTCAAATTAACCCTCAGTTTTCTTATTGCACTCTTACTCTAAGCAAGGAGCTGATCTCTTCTACATAATAGAACAAATACTGTATAACCTGAAACTCCTCCATTTTCTGAACAACAGTAATGAAAATCTGTCTACACATACTCTCTTCTTTTCAATCATGTTGCCCTTTTTTCCCATCTCATCTGCTCAGAGTTATTGGAATATCTGTTATACCTATAAAACTTTTTTATATTCAGTCTCCCTTTCTTAACTTCATCCTTCCCATTTACTTTCTATTTAAATAAACTTTTAATATTAGATTAGTAGAGAAATTGCAAAGTAAATAAAGTGGTTTTACCATATACTCAGTTATTCCTATTATTAGTAGAATGTTACTTTAATACATTTTGTACAACTAAGGAACCAATACTGGTACACTACTACTTACTAAACTCTACATTTTATTCAAATTTTAGTAGTTTTATACTACCAACCATTTTTGTCCCAGAATCCCATTCAGGATATCATGTTATATTTAGTAATAATATCTCATATTAAAGATACTGGTTACTGGTTTGGGAAGTGCTATGCAATACTTATATATGATTGATAATAAATGAAGTGTTCACTTAACACAGTTACATATTAAACTATTGGGAAATCTTATATGCTGATAGAATTCATCAGAGTTTTGTTGCATTTCCAAAAATAGCATAACCAGTAGAAGTTTTATGATATTTTAAGTGTAACATCAATAAAATGAAAGTCTATATATGAACATTTGTGTCATTATATTAAAATTAGAGATTAGGTATATTAGAAGTACTTATTTATCCCCACTATTTGTTGTCCTCCTTCCTATGCTGATAATTTTTGTAAAACAAAAGTGGTCAGTAGAATTGAGGTTTTCAGTCTCTTTTCTGTCCTCACATGTCAAGGAGAAAAGCCCATTGCTCTCAAAAAGAGCAATTTGGTAATTCTCACAGGGAGGGAAATGGGAGTTTGAAGTAACCTCCTGCTGTCCACAGTGTTTTTCAATACATACTCACCTTTAACATGGCACCTGTAGAACCTCAGCATATTCTTCAGTTGTTCTAAAGCAAAATTGGAACTGCATCTCCAGCTTATTAATCAAGTTTCATGACTTGATGTATGAGTTATGTTGCTAGAAAGAAAACCACCTAGAAGTCTCTTGTTGCACTTGCTACTGCTCACAAAGCACACTGAATTATAGGAAGACCTATTAAAACTTGTAGTTTATCTTATCTTATATTTTTGCAAGTTGTAAT
Source organism: Sciurus carolinensis (assembly GCF_902686445.1). Taxonomy (NCBI): domain Eukaryota; kingdom Metazoa; phylum Chordata; class Mammalia; order Rodentia; family Sciuridae; genus Sciurus; species Sciurus carolinensis. The sequence goes on along the minus strand of NW_025920222.1, from coordinate 196,780 downwards.
TCATCTTATGTATGTATATTTTCAGTGTTCATGTGCTTTTGCTGTAGGAGCTATCTAAATTGGAATTTGCTTGGACTGTGAAAAAGTGAAGTATTTTTGGGCTGGGGAGATAGCTCAGTTGGTAGAGTGCTTGCCTCACAAGCATAAGGTACTGGGTTCAATCCACAGCACCACAAAAAAAGAAGTGAAGTATTTCCTGAGAAAAATGAAATATCAGAAAAATGGTCATTTTTTGTCTGGAAAGCAGAATTAAGGGAGTTTTTAAATTATATTAAAATATAAAGTTCATTGTTAAATATAAAGCTATTATTTCTGTTTTATGCAACTTTTAAAGTTTTAAAATATTCAAAATAAGGTGCAACTCATTCTAGATTTTGAACTCATGAAGGCGAGGATCATGTCTGTCTTCTTCACTGTGTGCTCAGGACCTAACATTGTGTTTGGTAAATGTTAAATAAATGAGTTTTTTCTTCTGTCCTCTGAATAATTACCACTGGAGAGCATGTAAATAAGCTGGTGATTATATGTATTGTTAGTCTTGTGTTCAACAGATACAAATGCAAGAAAATTTTTCTAAAAATTATACTAATTATAGTAATCACTATTCAGGTGTAATTATTAAATCCTTAAGGTTGGAAATTATTAAAATGGGTATTGCAGTATTCTTTACTTTTTGCATTAGATTCTGATAGTTCACTAATGTAACTGACTTTTGTTTGAATTCTCCATTTTTTTGCATGGGTGGTATTCAGTGGTGCTGTTTCTATTGATTATTCAAATTTAACTTCATAATTACAGTATGATAATTATGTTTTAATTTATATATAATTTTATTTTTAATTGACACATAATTTTGTATATTTATTGGGTGTACTGACATTTCAATACATTTATATATGTGTGCTGATCAGATGAGAGTATCTGTCATATCTATCACCTTAAATGTTTATTATTACTTTGTGTTGGAAATATTCCCAATTCCCTCCACTAGCTGAAATACAAAGTTAATTATTGCCAACCTGTTACAGTTTAAAAAAAAAGATTTTTAGCATATTGTGAAGTCATTAAATTTTATGCTCTAAAGAATTGTACTTTGTAGTTTAAAATTTTCATGTATCCTTTACAAGGCATTCCTTACACTGTTTAGTAATTTTTCACCTTTAAAATGATTAATTTATAATCACTACATTTATGTAATCTATTTTTTTCACTTGCATTATCTTTAAAACTAACTCCATTGTTTTCTCATGATCACCACTAGACCATTGTGTACTTCATGTTAAGGGCATTCTCCTATTCACTTAACAAGCAAAAATGAGTAAGAAAATTTCCCTATTAATGAGAAGAAAAGTTTCTAGGTCACAGTCATATCTTCTCATGTACTCTCATTGTTATAGACAATGACTTTATATATTTTTTTCATGGATGCTCATAGTCATAGCTTAATTGTTTCCTGACATTCACTGTAAAACATTCAGGGGTCCTACCATTTCTGTTCATAAATCTTGTAGTTTATTATCATTAAAAATATTAGAGGAGTTTCATATATTTCACTTTAACTTTATTTTTGAATAGTGATTGTGTCATGCTTGGGTTATTATTTTATTATTTTATGATACTGAAATTTTCATTTAAAATTATAGAAGAAACAGATTCATGTGTAATGGTGAATATTGGACTATTACTGTTTTTCACATTTGTAAATTGGTTTTATATTAAACCCTGTAGCCTAATAAAGTTATTTCTATCTGACAGATATTAATATTAATATTGTACTTTGCAATCTAAAAATATTATTTGGAAATTCCTCCATTTTGTTTTAAAATTTGGAATAACAATCTCCATGTTGAATAAAGTGTGATTTTGTTGGGTCATACTTCTTTTATATGGAAGACGGCTGTGCAAAGTGGGATAATTTTCTTTTATGATTCTTTTGTAAGTCCATGAAGTCACTATGTCAAAATTGATAGCTGCTTTGTATTAGTGCTGTTCAATTATTTAGTAACCTCTACTCTCATTTTATATAGCAGCACTCTTACATTCACCATCCCATGGGGTATATAATTATTTTGTTGCAATTTTGGTCTATTATTATCTGTAAGTTTGATTCTTACATACTAATGGTGAAGAAATACATCCAGTTGTTACATAAAATTCTTTTTCCTAGGATATTCTGGGGATGTGTCTTTATTTCACTGAGAAATTTGGCAATCAAACATGTTTTTTGGGGTTGTTTTGTTTATTGACACTTGAGCATCATTCAGGTCCTGAAAACTGCAGTGAAGATAATATAAATTCAGAAATAATTGAACCTTGAATACTTACAAATGCTCTTAAACTGACGAGTATCTTAAAGGTAAGAGAAGATGTCTCCTCTGTTTTCTTCCCAAGCCATGTTGGTAACATACACAGAATGTGTCACTATGGGTGAACAGAGTGGCTGTTTTCTGGGGCTTTATCAAATTAGGTTTGAAAGACTACTTATTATATTATAATTATCTATTAGAATTGCAACAATTCATATGGGTATTTTTCTTTACTTGTCTATGATGTTTAATTGGCAATATTTTAACAGTTAGCCAGTGTACAGTTCAGTGGCATTAGTGACATTCACAAAGTTGTACAAATTTTGCCACTATTTCCATAATCTTTCATCTTTCCAACCAGGAATTGAAGTCCTTTTTTAAGATTCCTTTTCCCTGTTGTCCCCAGCTCTGATAAATTTGATCTACTTTCTATTTCTATGACTTTGCATATTCTGGCTAGTTCATGTAAGAGGAGTCAATGTGTTTTGCTGTCATATCTGGCTTATTTCATTTGGCATATTTTTGTGGCTCCTTCATGTTTAGTATAAATCCAAACTTCATTTCTTTTGTGACTAAATAATTCTCTAACACAAATATATACATTTTCTTTATCCATTCTTCTATTGATGGATACTGGGTCATTTCTGCCTTTTAGCTGTTGTGCCAAATGCTTATATGAAATTTGGTGTACAAATATCTATATAAGTCCCTTTTTTAAATTCTTTGGGGTATAACACGCACTACTAGAAGTGGAATAAAATTCTTTTTAACTTCACGTGGAGTCACCAAATGGTTTCTATGGAATTTGTACTATTTTACATTCCCCTTAGTAATGCACAAGGATTTCAGTTTCTCTTCATCCTCACTAATACTTATTATAATCCCTTTATTATTAATTTCATCCTAAAAGGGGTGAAGTGGTATCTTATTGTAACTTTAATATACATTTACCTAAAGTTTACCGATGTTGGGCATCTTCTCATGTGTATGTTGGCCATTTGTATATCTGCTTTAAAGAAGTATCTTTAAGTACTTTGCCTATTTTAAAAGTAGGGTTGTCTTTTGGTTGTCAAGTTGTTAGAATTCTTTATGTATCCTGGACCGCATACAATTATAAGGTATGTTGTTTGTAATTATTTCCCCTCATTTTGTGAGTTTTCTTTCACTTTCTTTTACTTACTTGTGATGCACAAATGTTGTTAATTTTAAAAAAGTCCACTTTATCTTTTTTTAATTCTTTTACCTGTGACTTTGGTGTTATATTTAAGAAATTATTGCCAGTTTCTCCAGAACATAAATATTTGCCCCTTTCTTTTTTAAGTGTTGATAGTTTTAGCTCTTACATTTAAGGCCATCATCCATTTTAAGTTAATTTTTGTTCGTGGTGTAAAATTAGGGTCCAACTTCATTCTTTTAGTTTTTTGGTACTAGGATTTGGACCCAGGGGCGCTTTACCACTGAGCCTCATCTCAGACCCAGCCCTCTTTTATATTTTATTTAGAGACAGACTCTTACTGAGTTGCTTGGGGTTTTGCTAAGCTGCTGAGGCTGGCTTTAAACTTGGAATCCTCCTGCTTCAGCTTCCCCAGCTGCTGGAATTACAGGCATGCACTACTGTACCCAGCCCAAATTCATTATTTTGCATACAAATAGCCATTTTTCCATAACCATTAGTTTCAAACATTTGTTGAAAAGACTGTCCTTTTCCATTGAATGATATTAATACCTTGTCAAAAATAGTTGACCATGGATGTAAGTCAACTACTTGTCAAAAATTGTTGACCAGTTTTAGGGTTTCTTTATGGACTCTCAGTTCTATTCCATTAGTCTTATGTGTCTGTATGTCTGTCCATACAGATAGTACCAGTGTGTTGATTACAACAGCTTTATAGTAAACTTTGAAATCAGAAAGTATGGGTTCTCTGAATTTGCTCTTTTTTCAAGGTTGTTATAGTTATTCTGTGTCCCTTGAAATTTCCTTTGAATATTGGAGTAAAATTTTCTATTCCTCAAAATGTTAAAATGACAGAAAATACCATTGGGACTTTGATAAGGATTGCACTGAATTTGAATCTGTAGATTACTTTAGGTAGTATTATTATCTTAATAATATTAAGTTTTCCAGGCTGTTAAGATGAGCTGTATTTCCATTTATTTAGTATGATTTCTTTGAGCAACATTTTACATTTTTCATTGAACAGGTCTTCTGCCTCACTGATTAAATTTATTCCTACATGTCTTACTACCTTTGATGTTATCGTAGGTGGAATTGTTTTCTTGATTTGTTTTTGAAATTTTTATTGCCTGCATATAGAAATTCAAATGGTTTTGTGTTTTGATTTTATATCTCCTGATGCTGTTGCATTTGCTTACTAGGTTTAAAAGACTTTTTGTGGATTCTTTAGGATTTGGTACATTGAAGATTATGTCATCTGCAAGGAGAGATGGTTAACTTCTTACTTTCTAGTATGAATTCCTTTTCTTTTTCTTCCCTAATTGCTCTGTCTAGAACTTAAATACAAGGATGTCTTTGACTTGTTTATGATCTTAGGGAAAAACTTTCACTTTTGATCATTGATTATGCCTCTAGCTGTGGCTTTCTTTTTTAACATGCTGATTAAGTTTTCTTCTGTTCCTAGTGTACTGGATTTTTTTATTGTGAAAGAGTATTGAACTTTTTCAAATGCTTTTATCCATCAGCTGTAATGGTCATGTTTTCCTAACTGTTGATGTGTATTACCTTGGATTGATTTTCATGTTAAACCACTCTCGCATTCCTGGAGAAAATTCCATTTGGTTGTGATATATATATATAGGTTGAATATCCCTTATCAAAATGCTCAGATAGGAAGTTTTTCAGATTTCAGTGCTGTTTGAATTTTGCAATATTTGTGTATGATTTACTAGTTGACCAATCCTACTACAAAATTATGATATCTGACATATTTTGAAATCCAAAATATTTGTAGCATCATTTGCTCAAAAATTTTCAGATTTCAAATCATTTCAGATTTTTGATTGGGGATTTAATGTGATTGGGCCTGACTTCTTTGGATGTACTGATAAATTCAATCTGCTATGCTTTTGTTGAGGATTTTTGCCTTTCTTTTCAAGGATTATGAACTGTAGTTTCTTTTCTTGTACAGTCTGTCTAGGTTTGGTATCATTTTATTGCTGGCATTGTAGAATAAATGAGGAAATATTTTCTACAATTCTTTTAGAATATTTTGAGGGTTGATGTCAATTGTTCTTTAAAAGTTTGTTAGAATACCAGTGTAGTAATCTGGTTCTAGGCATTTCTTTGTTGGAGCATTCTGTTAATGGTAAAATCCCCTTTCTTGTAATAGTTCTTTTCAGATTTTTATTTATTCTTCAATCAGTTTTGGCAGTCTGTGTTTCTAGGAAATTGTCCATTTTGTCTTTGTTAAGCAATTTGTTGGCATAAAGTTGCTCATGCTATCCTTCCCTAATTCTTTTGTTTCTGTACATTGAGTAGTAATGCTTCTCTTTCATTTCTCATTTTATAATTCAAATCTCTTTTTCTCATCAATCCAACAAAGTATGCTCTGGAGAATATTTTGCATATATTTCAGAATACTTTGTTTTTACTTCTCATTCTGTGAAGGATGTTATTAATCTAATCAATAGAATCAACTTTTGGTTTTCTTGAGTCTCTCTTCTTTATCAGTAATATTTATCATTTTCTTCCTTCTCCTAGGTTTATTTATTTATTTATTTATTCATTTATTCCCTGAAATGTAGAGTTACATATTTGATTTGACATCTTTCTTTTTCAATGTAAGCATCTGAAGCTATAATTCTCTCTCCCACCACTGTTTTCAGACTATTCCATATGTGTGAATATTTTGTTTTATTTTTCTTTTGACTCAAAGAATTTTCTAATGCCTGCTATGATTTCTTCTGTAATTCTTGATTAAGAGCATGTTGTAATCAGGCGAGGTGGTGCATGCCATGCCTGTAATTCCAATGACTTGGAAGGCTGAGACAGAAGATTGTGAGTTCAAAGCAGTCTCATCAAAAGTGAGGCACAGGCAACTCATTGAGAACCTATCTCTAAGTAAAATACAAATTAGGACTGGGGATGTGGCTCAGTGTTCAAGTTCCCCTGAGTTTTGTATTATTGTGAATTTTCCTTTTCCTCCTTTATTGATTTCTAATATTTTCCATTGTGATAGGAAAGACATTTGCATGATTTCAGTTCTTCAAAAATTATTGGTATTCATTTTGTGACCCAATATAGTATATTCTAGAGAATATTTTGCATGTACTTGAGAATATTTTGTGTTTACTTCTCATTCTGTGAAGAATGTTTTTGTGTAGAGTCTGTACATGTCTCTTGTGTCTGACTGATTAATAGTGTTCAGTTTGTCTAAGTATTTATTGATCTTGTGCAAGTCTATCATACCCTAATTTTAAGTGGACTATAGAAATCTCCACATTTTACATAACCATTTCTCCTTTCATCCAGTCAGTGTTTACTTCATTTATTTTGGGCTTCTTATGTTGGGTGCATATATGATCATAGTGGTGCTCTATCTTCTTAATACAGTGAACCTTTATCTATATACAATGTCCTTCATCTCCTGTAATTTTTCTTAGTCTATTTTTTTCCAAACAAAAGTAATGCCACCCTGTTCCACTTTTGGTTACTATTTGGTTGGAATATGTTTATCTGTTCTTTTACTTTCAACCACTTTGAGTGTGTGTGTGTGTGTGTGTGTGTGTGTGTGTGTGTATCTAAAAATTCTCTTTTGGATAGTGTATTGATGCACTATTTTTTAATCATCCTTCAAATGTTTGCATTTTAACTTTAGACTTGTAAACATTTAAAATTAAAATAATTCCTGATAAGGAAGGACTTAGTTCTGCCAATTAGCTATTTGCTTTTTCTCAAATGGATTTTTTTGCTTTGAGTCCTCTGATATTTCCTTGTTTTTCAGTTAGTTTTTTTTTTTTGTAGTGTACCATTTTGATTCTCTGATTTTTTTTTGTGGTTTTTAAGTTATTTTTGTTTTGTGTAGCTTTAAAACACATTTATTTTTAATTTTTTTTTATTTCTAATGTCATTCGTTCTGTTTTCTAAATTTCTAACATAGATTCTTTAATTGATTATATTTTTCATTATCAAGGTCATCCATTTTAAAGTGGATGGGCTACTGAGTGGGCTACTGAGAAAACTGTGTGTGTATATGTTTCTTTATAATGTATATCAGCAAATACATGTAGCAAACTTGAAATCTTCAAAGTTTTTACTGCATTACTGTAGACACAAGGAACATTACACTGTTTTCCCCTATTTCCTTTTCAGTTCACAACTGGAACTTATTTTCAGACATTAAGTTTAGATTCTGGGTTTAGGTAGATAGGAGTTTCCCTCAGCTATCATGATTTTTAACTGAAGTCAAATGATGACATCACTGATCTAGAAAATCCATTGAACTCACCAATTTTCTATTAGACTAAGATAGAAAGATTATCACTAAGTTAGTGAAGATAAAGCTGCTTGAATTTTTATCTTTTTAATTTTTATTTTGTTTAAAGACAGAGTCTCACTGATTTGCTTTGTTCCTTGCTTTGCTGAGACTGGCTTTAAACTCTCTGTCCTCCTGCCTCTGCCCCCCCAGCTGCTGGGATTATAGGCATACACCACCATGCCAGGGTGAATTTTTGATCTTTAGTGTTGAGGAAGACTTTTCATTGGCAGCTTCTAAGAGAAGTATGAAAATTAACTTAGTGGAAAAAAACTTAAAATCATATTACTAATTCAGACACTATATATAGGGGCTAGGTTACAGATACACGTTTGTGAGAGCAGGCAGAGAGATAAATAGGAGGGACTGGGATAGGAATAATAATGGTTGCTTCCACCTTAGCCCTGCTGCAATTGAGATGCCTGGATAGCTCATAAAGATGAGTATGAAGATGTGCCTGGTGACTGGATAATAACATAGCAGTTTGTAGGAACTAAGGAAAGTTGTAAGTTTAGATTCTTTTGAAGTACATACAGGTTAAGATCACAGCATCTATATTCAATGCAGGTTATGAAATCTAGCCAACTCAGTGTCCTTGAACCAGTTAGGCAAAACCTCTGGGCCTCCATTTCTTCATCTACAGAATGCTATATGATAGTAGTTTCCTCCTAAGGTTGTTCAAAGGACAGAAAAAATAAGCTCTGACAAAAGTTTGGAACAACACTTATACATGGTAAGTAGCTTATAAATAGTTGCTGACCCTTACTGAAATTATGTCATCTAGTGAAATAAAAGACAGTCTTAGGGTCCTGACTCACCTGGGAGAGGGTAGTAAATATGGTGTGTTCTCCAGTGGCAACCCTGTAGGTAGGGCCCTACAGTCCCAGGTAATGTTAAGAAAGGGAGTGTGTATGTGGGAGAAAAGTGCCTGTTCATATTTAAATATAAAAGGTCATTTTGTAAATCTGTTTGAGTTAAACTATTTTATGTATAAACTGGACTAAACAAATCTGTTCCCTTCTTCAGAAGAGGTACCAGTAACATTTTTTAAATGTTTGTTTCTTCACAAACTGAATGATTTCCTACTCTACTTAAAAGAATACATTATAAATTGTGTGACTAGCAGTCTCTGTGACCATTTCTGGCACAGTAGAGGTACTAAAACTGTCAGTCTGTGTCTCCATTTTTCTATTATTTTCTCCTGCCTCTCCTCTCCTACATGCACACCAGTCTTCCTATATCAGGCAGATGGAGACATTTTTGAATTCACCCATGAAAGTCAGAGCTAGGCCAGCCTGGAAATGAGATGGGTTAGACTAGTAACTTCTGTCACCAAACCTGGAATTTCACATTCTTCTTTATCAAAAAGGTAGCCTAAAGGAAGAACAATGATTCTGGTATTTTCCTCTTCATCATTTCTCCCTTCTCAGTAGAGAGCATTTGATAGAATTTAAGATTCAATGATCAAGGGACCATTTTTAACAACTTTCCACTCTTTCAAACTCAACCTCAATAATTATATGTACTTCTTTATATATCTGTATTTAAAGTGTTTTCTGATGTTCCTATTTAAGGGTAGGTAACAAGATACATTTCCAAACTTGTTTCCATATGGAAAAAGTAAAGTTTGGGTCATTCCAGATAAATAGAAGAGACCCAAAATACTACCTCTAAACACCTCTCATCACAAAGTATTTATTGCACAAAAATAATATCACAGTAAAAATGATACAAATGTGAAAGTGAATTTAGACTTGCAATCACAGAAAAGACATGTGCAGAGACCAATGTTCAGGATGTATAGTTCTAAAAAACTTCAGCCATAGCACTTTAACACTGACTAAGCAAACATTAAAAGAAGGTGGGGGGTTTGTGGCCCTTTGGAGCATATTTTGACTAAAGTACTTATTTTAGGAATACACAACAGCATGAGGCAGTGCTCTGAGAGTTATTCTCCATTTCTACTGTTGTCACTGCATAGAGCATTTTGATATATCAAAGATTTTATTATCCCATTCTAGTAAGTGAATCTAGAGTGTACTTAAAGTATTTTGAGGAAGAAAGATACCAAGAATAAGATTTCTGTTCATTTGAATATTTCCAATCAGCATTTAATTTTAAAAATATATTAAATTTTTAGTTGAAATTCTTGCCAATAGACTTATTGTAGTTTCTCTATAAGAAGCTTATTTTTTGGAAGTGTTCTTTTATTCTACAGTTTTTTAAAAAATATTTAGTTGCCAATGGACCTCTCTTTAATTTATTTATATGTGGTGCTAAGGAAGTGCTCTACTTCCCCACTGAGTTATACATTGAGTTATAACCCCAGTCCTTATCCTAAATTTTAAAGATTTTTTTCCTGTTTTGGGCCAGTAGTTATTTATAGCTATGCCTTGGGGAAATTAAATTGGAACACCCATCACTGTTCTACCTTCAATGAGTTCAGTGGACACAGGCAACTCCTAATTTCTGCTGAAAACCTGTCCTGATCAAGCAACAGGTGGAAGGAAGCATTCTCAAAGACCCCTTTTAGCTTTTAGCTCACACATTTCACTTTCAAAAATTGCCAATTCCCTGAACCAGTTCCTTTTATTTTAGTAAAGACTTAACCTATGAAGGAGTACCAGTAGTGTCTGTTTATGGATTTTGGAGCCAGTCCCATTACTTTAAAGTTACAGCTTACTGGAGTTGTTGAATTTTTTTCCTAAAAACCTGCATCTCCACACAAGAGAGAGAAGTTCGACTAGTTAGAAAATCTGAATTTCTAACTAAACCTAATTTTAGTTTCTGAAAATTTAAGTAATATGTTTTCATAAAGTTCACTTTTTAGCCTTTTCAAAACCCCTGACATTCAATGCCTGGTTTGGATCAGCTATTTAATAATGTAGACTATCCATGTTATGAAAAAGTGCAAACCAAATGGACAGATGATTTCCTAATGTCCTTTTGACACAGGCAAACTAGCCCAGGGGGACAAACTTGATTACATTTCAAGTTGGTTTTTGTTACTTTGAAGTCAAAGATTACAGTCAACCTAATCTTCAATGGGCACTTTCTAGTTCATTTATCTACTTTGGAACATTCCTGCTTTTTGTATAGGTTTGGTGCCACTGTAATGGTGCCTCATGAATTTTTTTTACAGAACAGAAAATGTTTTATCACTGTTCTAATCTTTACTAACAAAAGAATCTCTTTGTTGTATCTGCAGGAAGTTCCACAGTGATGTGATTCCTGAAGAATTTTTGCCAGGTTTTCTTCCAATGTTACCAAAAATTTAGTAAAATATAAAGCAATTTATCATGTCTCAGTTTCCACAAGCAATGACTTCATTACCTAATTTGATATTTGAATTATAGTACATTTTTGATCCATCAAAATTGTGACTATCCTCACAAAAGGACTACAAAATCACTTCTTTGTTGTTTCAAGATCATCACCAGTGAGCTTTCAAAATATTAGATTTCTACATGATAATTATGGTTGCAGGTATTTAGAGAAACCCAAATTCTATTGATACAGTAAATATATCAGGTGGGTGTGATTTTTCTATAGAAAGAATCAGGACTAATCTTGAAATAATATGCTCAACAAGAAAGTATAGCAGTCTGGATGCTATGGACTGGTGACTATCAATTTCAGATTTTTGTTAGGGAGGAGAAAATATGTAAATATCTAAGTGGCTTCAAAGTTTAAAAAATGCTCTTCAGAACATTTTCTTTTATGAATGTTTATTGTCTAAATATGGCTTAGTTTACTCTTACAAAAATGTTACTTGGATATTACACTTACATAATTTTAATTGAAAAGAGATTCTAAGGCAATTCTTATACAATTGAAAGTGAAAAGGGAAAAGTGATATAAATATGATTTCATATTTTGCCTATTGAAAAAGTAATGAAGGGTGTTTCAAGATGGTGGACTAGAGAGTGGCTGCATTTCATGTTGCTCCAGGACTCAGGATTCAAAAGAGGAGATAGTGAGAGACCTGGGACCAACTCAAAGCCACTGGGTGAGTCTCTCCCATTGTGGAGGCATCCTGGATGGGGCGGTAGTCCTGGAACACAGGGGACTTTGTGAAGTAGAGTTGCCTGCTGAGGCACCCCTCCCCCCACTGGAGCAGTGAACATGGACAACTGGAAGCATCATAGAGGAGGCCGCTCAGCACAGCGCTTGGACTCGGAGCAACCACTGGGGCTCCAGGCGGCTGCCTAGAGGAGGAGCTGTGTGGTGAGCTGTTTAGACTCAGAGTGACTGCTTCAGAACACAGGGGGCTGCCTGGAGGAAGAGGAGGAGCATGGTGGGTCACTTGGTCTAGGAGTGACTGCATCAGAGCTCTGGGTGGCTGCTCAGGGCAGGAGGTGAGTGGTGAGTTGTTTGGACTCAAAGCAACCACTCCTGAACACCAGGGGCTTGCCAGGAGGAGGAGAAGGAATGGAGCAGGTCACTTGGACTCGGAGTGACTGCCTAGGGCTACAGCCGTTTGGCGGGAGGAGGAGAAGTGAAGTGATTTGCTTGGACTCCTAGAGACCGCATGGGAACACCGGGCAGCTGTCTGGAGGAAGAGGCATGTGGTGACTCTCTGGGACTTGGAGAAACTGTACAGGGCTCCAGGTGGCTGCTCAGAGGAGGGGCAGCATAGCCAGGTGATTAGGTACAGAGCAGGGTCCCAGGACCTAGGAGGCTTCTTGGTGGAAGAGTTGCACAGAGACACGCTTAGGGTGGAGCAAAGTTTCAAGGACTATGGGCAGATTCTCTGAGGAGAGGCAGCCTAAGGAGACTCATCTGCAAATGGTGAGACTTCCGGGCCCAGGAGGTAGGTCCAGGCCCCTGGGAACGTTGCAGAGGAAGGCAGCCCAGCCCAGACGGTAGTTTTAGATTGAGGGGAAACTCTAGTTGGGGAACTAACCAGCGAGACCTCCCCATCAGGTGAGTCTTCCCTGCTGGGTGAGGTTTTCCCACAAGGATGGTAAAACCAGAGACACAGGCACAAACAGGCCTTGTCTCAGTCCACAGCCTAGTTCCCCTTTGGATGACCATTGGTCAACAAGTGGAGATACCTCTGCCCACTATCAGGGAATATAACCCACCTGAAAGTCACCACCCCTAGAGAAGCAACTTCCTTGTGGAGCACCACATTATCAACTTCCTCCAAGACTTCAGGCTACTGAAGGATAAGAGGGGATATACTAGAAATCTTCAGGGACATTATAAGTGAATAGAGGAAATCTGCAATATCTTAGCAGTCCACTGATACCTGAACAATACGAGAAAACATGGGAAGAAAATGCCCCAAATAAATCTAGATGTTACATCAATAAAATCCAATGACAGCATGGCAGAAGAAATGACAGAAAGGGAGTTCAGAATGTACATAATTAAAATGATCAGGAGAGCAAATGATGAGATGAAACAGCAAATGCAGACATTGAATGATCACACCAATCGACAGTTAAAAGAGCAAATACAGGGAGCAAAAGACTATTTCAATAAAGAGTTAGAGACATTGAAAAAAAAACCAAACAGAAATCCTTGAAATGAAGGAAACAATAAACCAAATTAAGAACTCCATAGAAAGCAAAACCAATGGGATAGAACACCTGGAAGACAGAACCTCAGATATTGAAGACAAAATATTTAACCTTGAAAACAAAATTGAACAAACAGAGAAGATGGTAAGAAATCATGAACACAATCTCCAAGAACTATGGGATATCATGAAAAGGCCAAATTTGAGAATTATTGGAATTGAGGAAGGCTTAGGGAAACAAACCTAAGGAATGAACAAACTATTCAATGAAATAATATCAGAAAATTTCCCAAATCTGAAGAATGGAATGGAAAATCAAGTTCAAGAGGCTTATAAGATTCCAAATACACAAAATACAACAGACCCACACCAAGGCACATTATAATGAAAATACCTAACATACAAAATAAAGACAGAATTTTAAAGGCTGTGAGAGAAAAGAATCAAATTACATTCAGGAGGAAAGCAATTCGGATAACAGCAGTTTTTGCAATCCATACGCTAAAAGCTAGAGGGGCCTGGAACAACATTTTTCAAGCTCTGAAAGAAAATGAATGCCAAACAAGAATCTTAAACCCAGCAAAACTTACATTCAAATTTGACGATGAAATAAAATCCTTCCATGATAAACAAAAGCTAAAGGAATTTACAAAAAGAAAGCCAGTATTACAGAACATTCTCAGCAAAATATTCCATGAGGAAGAGATGAAAAACAAAGAAGCAAATCAGCAAAGGGAGGAGATATCCTAAAGGAATTGTCAAATAAAGGAGGAACCAAGTCATGTCAAAAAATAAATAAATAAATAAAATAAAATAAATGAACCAAATGACCAGGAATACAAATCATATCTCAATAATAACCCTGAATATTAATGGCCTGAATTCATCAATCAAAAGACATAGACTGGCAGATTGGATTAAAAAGAAAGATTCAACAATTTGTTGCCTGCAAGAGATTCACCTCACAGAAAGAGATAACATAGACTAATGGTTAAAGGATGGGGAAAACATACCATGCACATGGACTCAGCAAAAAAGTTGGAGTATCTATCCTCATTTCAGATAATGTGGACTCTAAGCCAAAGTTAGTCAGAAGGGATAAAGAAGAACATTTCATAATGCTTAAGGGAAGCATAAATCAGCAAGATATAACAATCATAAACATCTATGCCCCAAACAGTGGCTCATCCATGTATGTCAAACAAATCCTTCTCAATTTCAGAAACCAAATAGACCATAACACAATAATACTAGGTGATTTGAACACGCCTCTCTCACCACTGGACAGATCTTCCAAACAAAAATTGAACAAAGAAACCATAGATCTCAATAACACAATCAATAATTTAGACTTTAGGGACACTTATAGAATATACGATCCAACCAAGAGCGAATACACTTTCTTCTAAGCAGCACATGGATCCTTCTCGAAAATAGACCATATATTATGCCACAAAGCTAATGTTAGCAAATACAAGAAGATAGAGAGACTACATTGCATTCTATCAGATCATAATGGACTGAAGTTAGAAATAAATGAAAGAGTAAAAACAGAAAATACTCCAACAACTGGAGATTAAGCAATATGCTATTTTATGATGAATGGATAACAGAAGATATTAGGGAGGAAATTAAAAAATTCTTAGAGGTAAATGAGAACAAAGAAACATCATATCAAAATCTCTGGGACACTATGAAAGCAGTAGTTAGAGGAAAATTTATTTCATGGAGCGCATTTAATAAAAGAAGTAAAACTCAACAAAAAAACGACCTAACACTACAGCTCAAAGCCCTAGAAAAAGAAGAACAGACCAACACCAAAAGTAGTAGAAGACAGGAAATAGTTAAACTCAGAGCTGAAATCAATGAAATTGAAACAAAAGAAACAATATAAAAAATTGACAAAATAAACAGTTGGTTCTTCGAAAAAATAAACAAAATTGATAAACCTTTAGCCACACTAACAAAGAGAAGACGAGAGAAAACTCAAATCACTAAACTTCGGAATGAACAAGGAAATATCACAACAGACACGAGTGAAATACAAAACATAATTAGAAGCTATTTTGAAAATCTATACTCCAAAAAAATAGAAAATTTCGAAGACATCAACAGGTTTCTAGAGAAATATGAATTGCCTAAACTGAATGAGGAGGACATACACAATTTAAATAGACCAATTTCAAGTAATGAAATAGAAGAAGTCATCAAAAGCCTACCAACAAAGAAAAGTCCAGGACCAGATGGGTTCTCAGCTGAGTTCTACAAAACCTTTAAAGAAGAGATCATTCCAATACTTCTCAAAGTATTCCATAAAATGGAAGAGGAGGGAACCCTCTCAAACTCATTCTATGAAGCCAATATTACCCTGATACTTAAACCAGACAGAGACACATATAGGAAAGAAAATTTCAGACCAATATCCTTAATGAATATCGATGCAAAAATTCTAAACAAAATTTCAGCAAAACGGATACAAAAACATATTAAAAAGATATTGCAACATGATCAAGTGGGTTTCATCTCAGGGATGCAAGTTTGGTTCAACAGCAGGAAATTAATAAATGTAATTCACCATATCAATAGACTTAAAGTCAAGAATCACATGATTATTTCAATAGATGCAGAAAAAGCATTTGATAAAAAACATTATCCCTTCATGCTCAAAACACTAGAAAAAATTGGGGTAGTGGGAACATTCCTTAGCATTGTAAAGGCCATCTATGCTAAGCCCATGGCTAATATTATTCTAAATGGTGAAAAACTGAAAGCATTCCCCCTCAAAACTGGAATAAGGCAGGGATGCCCTCTTTCACCACTTCTTTTCATATTGTCCTTGAAACTCTAGCCACAGCAATTAGACAGACCAAAGAAATTAAAGAGATAAGAATAGGAAAAGAAGAACTCAAACTATCCCTATTTGCTGATGATATGATTATATACATAGAGGAACCAGGAAATTCCACCAGAAAACTTTTAGAACTCATAAGTGAATTCAGTAAAGTAGCGGGATATAAGATCAATGCACATAAATCTAATGCATTTTTATACATAAGTGATGAATCTTCAGAAAGAGAAATTAGGAAAACTACCCCATTCACAGTAGCATTGAAAAAAATAGAAGACTTGGGAATCAATCTCTCAAAAGAGGTGAAAGAACTTTACAATGAGAACTACAGAACACTAAAGAAAGAAATTAAAGAAAGCCTTAGAAGATGGAAAGATCTCCCATGTTCTTGGATAGGAAGAATTAATATTTTCAAAATGGCCATAAAACCAAAAGTGCTATACAGATTCATTGCAATTCCAATTAAAATCCCAATAATGTACTTTACAGAAATAGAGCAAGCAATTATGAAATTCATCTGGAAGAATAAAAAACCCAGAATAGCTAAAGCAATCCTTAGCAGGAAGAATGAAGCAGGGGGTATCGCAATACCAGATCATCAACTCTTCTACAAAGCAATAGTAACAAAAATGGCATGGTATTGGTACCAAAATAGACAGGTAGATCAATGGTACAGAATAGAGGACAAGGACACAAACCCAAACAAATACAATTTTCTTATACTAGACAAATGGCCCAAAAATATGCAATGGAGAAATGATAGCCTCTTCAACAAATGGTGCTGGGAGAATTGGAAATCCATATGCAACAGAATGAAACTAAACTCTTATCTCTCACCATGCATGAAACTAAACTCAAAATGGATTAAGGACCTCATAATCAGACCGGAGACCCTGCATCTTATAGAAGAAAAAGTAGGTCCAAATCTTCAACATATTGGCTTAGCATCAGACTTCGTTAACAGGACTCCCATAGCACAAGAAATAAAAGCAAGAATCAACATCTGGGATACATTCAAACTAAATAGTTTTCTCTCAGCAAAGGAAACTATCAGCAATGCAAAGAAAGAGCCTACAGAGTGGGAGAAAATCCTTGCCAATCATACTTCAGATAGAGCACTAATCTCCAGATTCTATAAAGAACTCAAAAACTCTACACCAAGAATGCAAATAATCCAATCGACAAATGTGCTAAGGAAATGAATAGACACTTCACAGAAGAAGATCTACAAACAATCAACAAACATATGGAAAAATGTTCAACATCTCTAGTAATAAGAGAAATGCAAATCAAAAACACCCTAAGATTCCATCTCACCCCAATTAGAATGGCGATTATGAGGAAAACAAGCAACAACAGGTGTTGGAGAGGATATGGGAAGAAAGGTACACTCATACATTGCTGGTGGGGCTGCAAATTAGTGCAGCCACTCTGGAAAGCAGTGTGGAGATTCCTTAGAAAACTTGGAATGGACCCACCATTTGACCCAGCTATCCAACTCCTTGGCCTATACCCAAAGGACTTAAAATCAGCATACTACAGAGATACAGTCACGTTGATGTTCATAGCTGCTCAATTCACAATAGCCAGATTGTGGAACCAACTTAGATGTCCTTCAATTGATGAATGGATAAAGATACTGTAGTATATATATACAATGGAATATTACTCAGCCATAAAGAATGATAAAATTATGGCATTTGCAGGCAAATGGATGAAATTGGAGAATATCATGCTAAGTGAGATAAGCCAATCTCAAAAAACCAAAGGAAGAATGATCTCGCTGATGAGTGGATGATGACACATAATGGGGGATGGGAGTGGTTAGTGTTAGTGTTAGTGTTGGGGTTAGGGTGGGAGGCAAGAATGGAGGAAGGAAGGACTGTATAGAGGGAAAAGAGGGGTGGGATGGGAGGGGGAAGGGAAAAGATAACAGAATAAATCAAACAACATTACCCTATATAAATTTATGATTACACAAATGGTATGCCTTTACACCATGTACAAACAGAGAAACAATATATATCCCATTTGTTTACAATAAAAAAATAAATAAATAAATAAAAAGAAAAAGTAATGAAATTTTACTAGAGATTTCTTTGGTACTAATTTTTCTCTTTCAATATTTTCTCTAAATACTAAAAGTATACAAATCTTTTACATAAAACTGAATGCAAAGGAAGGCACAACTGGTTATAGTGTGTATACAAGCACAGTTCAGCATATGCAGAATTAAAGAGATAAAATGTTCACATTCTTAGTTCCACTGAAAACATTAAGAAAAGTTCTTAACTGTCAACATTGTTCAGTGCTTAAGAGCTAAGAGCATATAAAAACAAAAAAATTAAATTTCAGTTAATGCAAAATGGATTATCATATATACCTGAATATTTAAAAATAGTTTTTAAAATGCTAACATAAAAGTAGACTATTCATGATATGAAAAGTGCAATCCAAATGGATAGATGGTTTCACAATATTCTTTTGACACAGGTAAACTAGCCCAGGGGGACAAACTTGATCAGTTAATGAGCCTCTAATTTCAGTCCGAATGCATCAGAATTTCTGAGAGCTCAAAGAAAGCAGTACAGGTGAAGCATCTCTGTCCAGACATGATTAGCACTGACTTTTAACTATTAAGCAGTGTGGGGAACTGCAGGGGGCAAAAAATAAAATAATTATTACAAATCCCCTGGGAAAAAATGGAGTTCCTTACATTCCCAAACAGACCACAGTAGATTTGCTCTCTCTTTAACCCTTTGATGAATCAATTGCCAATCCATTTTATAGAATGGTTTACAGATGAAAATTGCAAGATTACCTAGAGCAAAGAAGAACAAAGCCCATATAATGTACTTAATTGTTCTATATGACAGGCTACTAGAAAAAAGTACATAATTTACATGTGACTAAAGCATATTCAAATACTGTTTTTAAAAGGTTCTAGGCTATCTAGGAATGCTGATTTGCTTTAAATATTGAGGGAAAAATTTAAATCAGACCCTTGATAAATCCATTTCTAATTCTATATTTTGGAATTTGTCATCAGTTTTCCAGAGCACTGCAAAGATGTTTCTCAGTAAACTAAAAATGAGGATTGTTTATCTTAAAATATTTAGAAGAAATATCTCTTTGAGAGTTGAAAATGTATTTTTAAAATATTTTTATTAGTTCTACTTAGTAACACATGACAGCAGAATGTGTTGGGTTTAATTGTGCACAAATAGTTTATTTTTTGTTTTAGTTGTCAATGGACCTTTATTTGTTTATATGTGGTAATTGAATCCAGTGTCCCACACATGCTATACAAGCCCTCTACAACTGAACTCTAAACCCCAGCTCCTGAAAAAAATTTTTCACTGAAAAATAATATCAAACATTTTAGATAGATGACTCATAAGGAAAAAAAAATTAGTGTACAGTTCATTTCTGTATTGGTAACAACTAAGATGACAAATAGCAAGATAAAAAGGTATATGTTTTAGTGACAAGTGTCAGATCTGAAGCAAAGTCATCATCTCTGCTTCCAACTGAACAAGCTGAAGTAAAGTCAGTTAATATCTGACTGCACCTAGATGTTTTATTGCCTAGGATCATATGTGTCAAAATGGTTTCCTATCCTGTCTTGTAGCTTAAGTCCTATTTAGTCCAGAGTAAGTTTAAATATTAAATTTCAGCACTAAATATCAAGCTACAAAGTCTGGCACCTGTTAGAATTACAATAAATATCTGTAGAACAAGTAAATATATTTTTGCACTTTTCAGACTATTTCAGTAAATTATTTATATCTGTGCTTTCTTGCTTATCAAGGGCTGTCCTTTCAATTGATATCTAGGGACTACAAATGAGCAGACAGTTAAAGTTCTGATTACATAAAGGTCACAGCTAATAAGCAGCAACACCTAATTTTAAGCTCTGACTAGAATTTATGGGTATTCAATTCCCCAACTTCTTACTTTGGCAGGGTTTAGGGGCTGTCTTAATTACTGGTTCAATTTATTCAGTGGTTATTGGTATATTCAAGGTTCTTTTTCTTTTATGGTGCTTTAAAATTTTAATTTTTTCTCAAATGTTTTCTACCTCAACTGTGTTTTCAAATTCTTCACATATAGTTTATAGTCTTATTTATGCTCCTAACCACTATTCCATTGTCGTGGAGTGAGCAATGGAGGAAAGCATGCCTTGAATTTTTATTGTTAGAAGATTTTTGATATTATGTTTGGGGTTTTTGTCAAACTTTTTGATATTTTCAATAGAATTTCCTTTCTGGGGTTAGGGTTGTAGCTCAGTGGTAGAGCACTTGAATAGCATCTGTGAGGCACTGGGTTTGATTCTCAGCACCACATATAAATAAATGAATAAAACAAAGGTCCATCAACATCTAAAAATTATTTTTTAAAAATGAATCCCTTTTGTTCTTATTAGTCTTGCCTGTTGTTTTAAAGAAATCACTGACTTCTGCCCCTAACTCTTTATTTGGGTAACTCAATTTTCACAGTTCTCAATTAGGCTGACTTTACTGATATGTTTCTTAGTACTTTTTATGGGCTGTTTACTACACACACCCCATTTTTCCTTAACATAATGAGTAGTTAATAGAAATGGGAGTAATAAAAGTACAAATTATATTGAATATAAGACATCCAACAGATGCTCCAGAAAGTAACTAATGTTGGGGACATATGTCTGGCAGAAATCCCAAGCAAAGCTGGAACCTAGTGCTCCAGGTCAGACCCCATTTGTCCGTGGACATAATTTCCTCCCATTTCCTGTCCTTCAGTTTCTGATCTATAAAGTGCAAATGGTCAAATCAACCCTGTAGTATCAGAAGCATGTTTGGGATGACTGGCCTGAGATATACTGGGGCAACTTTAATAAACCAATAGGAAAATGCACTTGATAGTAAGGCAGATCAGTTCCTGACTGAGGGCAGTGTGTTGTGTGGGGGAGTGGGAGACAGGAGGGAAGGGAGGGGAATCACAGTCCTTTTTATATTGAAGCATAGGCCAGACTTCTGTCCTCGGGCTACTTTTCTCCATAGCCATACCTAGACCTGACAACTATATTCATTTTCGGCTTCCCCAGTCAGTGCTTCTTTTCCATGATAGCTACTCTTCTCTGGTACTCTAAGTCAGTGAGAGTAGTGGTTGGGAATGCAAACTGAATTTTAATCAGGCTCTGACAATTACTAGTGTGTGATCTTGGGTAAACTGGGCAATATCTCTGTGCCTTAGGTACCTCAACTTTAAAAAAGTACTACTGGTAACAATAAATGAAATATCATGATGTGTGGTCCAGACTGGCATACAGGAAGCCTTCAATTCACATTAGCTATAGTTACTAAAATATTGCCAGTCTCATAGTCAGTTTGCCTCTTCCTCATTTTCACTGCTTGCTTATTCCTCAAACCAAGCTCAAGTTCTTCTCAATCATGCCTGGGAAATGTCTTCCCTTCCAAATTGATTCCTATGTACACTGTCCCTTCCATATTTGAAGTAGTGTAATAATTTTCATTTATCTTCTTGTTCCTTCCACTTTCTACTGAGTTCTTCCTTCACATGAATATCACTTTTGAGGTATAAAAATATATTAAGGTGGAACTATTTCAAGGCCCACATCTCCTTTTCAGAATTAATCTATCACAGCTCTCTTCCTGAATATGCTTTCCCTATCCAAACTAGGCAGATCTATTAGGTTGTAAAATATTCTTTGCTCTCTGTCAAAATCCTGTTCCTTCTCCCAGCTCAGTTCAGGCAGCACTTCTTCCTCAGAATTTGTCCAGTCCCTGGATGCAAAGAACCACTCAGTTCCCTGCACACTTCACTCTCCTGTTAATTCACATGTTGTATATCTCTTACAGTCCCTGCTTCAGAGCATTGCAGATATTTGCTGGCTTAGATTTGTCAAACTAAAAATTTCAGCACACAGTCTCAAAAGCAAATTTAAACTAGCTCCACTGGGCTTCAACATGTATTTGTACCTACTGGGTGCATTTCAAATTTGATAAAAATCTATTTAAAAAATTGGAATGGAACAGACGTGTAAGCTCAAAATGCCAAATTATCCAATTGAAAAAGACATTTCACTTTATTTGTAAATCTGGATCTTGACATTCAAAACTTAGCACAGTGTCTTTGGCATCTCTCTCTTTATAAACTATATCTCAGATCAAAAGCCTACCTCTTCCAGAAAGCCTACTGCCTTTTCTCCTTATTTGGAATTATTTATTATCTGCTGTACCCTGCTATAATAATTATAGATGAATGAAAAATTAATGCACATGAATGAATGTGTGCATAAATTCCTCAACTCTGTCAGTTTTCCCCCTACATTTTCCAGGGGGAAAAGATCACAACAGATAATCTACCAGCATCACTTAAAATTTGTTGTAGACCAAGTCTATTTTGTTTCCTTTGCCAGGACATTAATAGCATATGTGGAAGAGGTTTGTTATTTTGAAAGGAGATTACTTTTATAAGTTTAGTGGGGGCATAATCATAATATGAATAGTGAAAATCCATCAATTACAATGACTAGTTTCAGAAAATCTTCCTTGTATTGTGTTTTATGTTTATCATTTTAAAAATTGCTCTGTTCAACTATTCTTTTCATTGGAAGAGTAATAATATTTTAAAAGGTGCAAAATTGTTATCCCCTAGTTTCATGATTCAACCAAAAAGAGAGGGTCCATGGCCATATAACCCATCAGCCATCCAGACTGGGTTGTATTTTTTTTGGGGGGGGCTGCCTTTTGAATGTCACCAAGAGAAAATCCAGGACTATTTAGTAAAACTACAATTGAAACTATCAAGCAAGTAGTCTATAATGCAGTAATAAAGCCAGGTACAGTGGAACTTGGCTGTAATCCTAGTAACTCAGGACTAAGACAAGAGGATCACAAGTTCAAGGCTAACCTCAGCAACTTAACAAGACACTGTCTCAAAATAAAATGGGCTGAGGATGCAGCTTAGTGTTAGATCACCCCTGGGTCAATCATCAATATCACCCCTCACCACACACAGTGCAATTAAATTTGCAGATTTCTAAATGTAAACTAGAAACCACTGGCCTTCAGTGGTTAACAAAGTATCATCCCTGAACCAAGGACATTATTTGGCACTTGAATGAAATGTTTATATCACACCCTAACAAAGACCTGAGGACTCAGCAATCTTCATTGTAATACAAAATTCAGGTGACTGGATCCTAATTTTCACAACCCCTGGGTACAAACTTCCCAAATCCCAGAGATCCTGATAATGTGTAGAACAACCATGGGCATGAACAATACGTATTGTTGGAGATACTGGATGAGAAAATTAGCATAATTCCAGTCATTCCCCAAACCTTTTGTAGGATGTCATGGAGCCATATTTCAATCATGTGACAGAATTCCCAATAAGGAGGGAAAGGAGAGGCCATTCATTGTTTACAAATACTTGCTGAATTCCACAGAAGCTCTGGGTCCTGCCACCAGAAGCTAACTGTAGCCAAATAAGTCCTTTCTGCTCTACTCATTCCCAGAGTTTTGCTTTTTCAACCTTGAGGTTTTCAGAAAATGAGGCCTTTTCTCATCATTTTCCAATAAGACCCTAAATCTCATTGCATACATTATACTTCTGGCCAGATTGTACTTGGCATGTATAATTTTGACAAAAGATTAGGATGCCCAGGCTAAAGCTTTTTTAAAGTAAGCTTTTTAATAGTGCTAGATTTGCTCCTTGCTAATTTTACTTAAAATTACTAGTTTTTGCTTCTCTGCCTAAATTAAAATGGTTAAAAATCAATATTTTGCTCTGTGTGACTAAAGCTTGATTGCATGTAATAGGAATAAGAGCTAGGGGAAAGAAAGAAACCTGATTTCTCCTGGGACATTGTCACATCATGATAGCCTACCCCAACTCCAGTAGTAAGCCAGAGAAGTGAAATAGCAATTAGAATCTCTTTAACTTACCATTTTCCAATAAGACCCTAATTCTCATTACATACATCATACTTCTGGCATAGAGATGGTACTTGGCAGGTATAATTTTGACAAGCAAAATGACCAACTCAAAAGGTAAGCAGACTTGATGTTTTTTTTAATCCTTACTTTTGTTGACATGTCTTTATTAATTCATTGGTATCTTTTCATTTAGATAGTCATTGATAGTTACTGATATCATCTGTACTCCAGTCAATAAGCTAGATGCTGGGAGACACCTTGCCAAACATGATACATTTCCAATCTTGAAGGCCCACAATCTACTGAAGTTTGCCAGATAAACAGACAAAATACAAAGTGCTAAATGGTGTGGGAGCCAAAGATCTGCAACTATTTTGAAATGAACCACACTGGGGACACAGGATGCAGTGTGGAAGAAACAACTCTACAGTTCAGTAGGGGGAGTTTGCACTGTGTCTAACCCTTCTTCATTCCTGTTCCTAGGATATGTCCTACCTATACTCACATATTCAAACAATAATAATGTGGGTTTATTTTTGTTTTGGCATCAAAGAAAAAAAATTACCAATACCCACATGATAGAAAGTGATACTACTGCAAGATTCTAGCTTGTAAGTGAATAATAAATAATGCTCTCCTAATTCAGAGTGTTTGGCAAGATAAAGCAACTAAATATTCATTTTTTAAATTTATTTTTATCTTTACAGACTGCATTTTAATTTATTGTACAGAAATGGTATACAAATTTTTATTCCTATTGTGCACAATGCAGATTCGTACCATTCATGTAATCATACATGTACATAGTGTAATGATGTCTATCTCATTCCATCTTTCATACCACTGCCCCCTCCACCCTCTCACTTCCCTCTATGTAATCTAGTATTCCTCCATTCTTCTCTCAACCCCACCCCTATTATATATCATCATCCACATATCAGAGAAGACATTCAGACTTTTGGTTTTTGGGATTGGCTTATTTCACTTAGCATGATATTCTCCAATTCCATCCATTCATCTGCAAATGTCATAATATTATTCTTTATGGCTGAATAATATTCAATTGTGTATATATACCACAGTTTCTTTATACATTCATCTGTTGAATGGCATTTAGGTTGGTTCTACAATCTAGCTATTGTGAATTGAACTGCTGTAAACCTTGATGTGGCTGTATTACTGTAGTATGCTAATGTGAACACCTTTGGGTATAAACTGAGGTGTAGGATAACTGAGTCAAAAGGTGGATCTATTCCAAGTTTTCTGAGGACTCTCTATACTGCTTTCCAGATGGGCTGCAATAATTTGCAAGTCCATCAGCAATGCATGAGTGTTCTTTTTTCCCCACATCCACACCAAAATCTATTATTGTTTGTGTTCTTGAAAATAGTCATTATAATTGAAGTAAGATGAAATATTAAAGTTGTTTTAATTTGCATTTCTCTAATTACTAGAGATGTTGAACACTTTTTCATGTATTTATTAGTCACCTGTATCTCTTCTTCTATAAAGAGTCTGTTCAGTTCCTTGGCCCATTATTCATTGGGTTTTTGTACTTTTGGTGTAAAGTTTTGTAAGTTCTTTGTACATTTTGGAGATTAGTGCTCTATCTGCAGTGCATGTGGAAAATATTTTCTCTCACTGTGTAGGCTCTCTTTCCACATTATTGATTGTATCCTTTGCTGAGAAGAAGTTCTTTAGTTTGAATCCATGCCATTTTTTGATTCTTCCTTTGATTTATTGTGTTTTGGGAGTTATGTTAAGGAAGTCTGATCCTAAGGCAACACGATGAAGATTTGGGTCTATTTCTTCTATTAGGTGCAGTGTCACTGGTCTAATTCCTAAATTTTAACTCATTTTGAGTTGAGTTTTGTTCAGGGTGTGAGATAGAGTTTTATTTCATTTTACTGTATGTAGATTTCCAGTTTTCCCAGCATCATTTTTTGAACAGGGTATTTTTTGTCCATTGTATGTTATTGCCCTCTTGTATAGTATGAGGGAACTGTATTTTTGTGGGTTTGTCTCTGTGTCTTCTACACCATTGTTCTGCCTATCTATTTTGGTGCCAATACCATGCCTTTTTTATTACTATTGCTCTGCACTATAATTTAAGTTCTGGTGTTGTGATACCTCTTGCTTTACTCTTTGTGTTCAGAATTGTTTTAGTTATTCTGGGTCATTTATGCTTCCAGATGAATATCATGATTGCTTTCTGTATTTCTATGAGGAATATCAGTTGGATTTTAATTGGAATTGCCTTGAGTCCATTTAGCACGTTTGGTAGTATGGCCATTTTGACAATATTAATTCTGCCTGCCTATCCAAGAACATGAGATAACTTTCATTCTTCTAAGGTTTTCATTAATTTCTTTCTTTAGTGTTCTGTAGTTTTCTTTGTAGCAGTCTTTCCCCTCTTCTGTTAGATTGATTCCCAAGTGTTTTTATTTTTGAGACTATTGCAAAAGGAGTGGTTTTTCCTAATTTTTCTTTCAGAATATACATAGCTTATAAATGTAAATGCATTAGATTTATTTGTACTGATTTTATATCCTGCTCCTTTTCTGAATTCACTTATTAGATTTAGGAGCTTTCTGGTGGAAATTTTTGGGTCCTATAAATATAGAAACATGTTATCAGCAAATAGTGATAACTTGATTTCTTGTCATATTCCTTTAATTACTCTGGTCTGTGTAACTGCTCTGACTAGTGTTTCAGGGAAGATTTTTGAATAGAATTGGTGAAAGAGGGCATTCCTGTCTTGTTCCAGTTTATTAGAGGGATTGCTTTCAGCTTTTCTCCATTAAGAATGATGTTGTCTGTGGGCTTAGCATAGTCTTTACAATGTTGAGGTATGTTTGTACTATCCCTATATTTTCTACTGTTTTGAACATGAAGGGGTGCTGTATTCTTAACTTCAAGTCTATTGATGTGATAAATTAAGTGTTAATTTCCAAATGTTGTACCAACTTTCCATCCCTGGTACAAACCCCAGTTGATCATGGAGAACAATCCTTTTAAAATGTTCTTGTATGCAATTTGCCAGAATTTTCTCAAGGATTTTTGCATGTATGTTCATCAGGGATATTGAGCTAATGTTTTCTTTCCTTGATGCATCTTTGTCTGTTTTTGGCTTCAGAGTGATACTAGCTTTATAGAATGAGTTTGGAAGGGTTCCCTTCTTTTCTATTTTCTGGAATGCATTGAGAAATATTTGCATTAATTTTTTGAGGGTCTTAAAGAAATTGACTGAGAATCCATCTTTTGATTAATGAGTTTTGGCCATTAACACTCAGGGTTACTATTGTGATATGATTTGTATTTTGGTTATTTTGGCTTAATTTTGGTTTTTAACTTGACTTGGTTTCTCCTTTTATTGACTTTTCCTTTAGAGTTGTTTCTCCATTTGTGGACTTAGATTGTTGTTTTTCACTTCCTCCTCATGAAATATTTTGCTGAGAATGATCTCTACTCCAGGAGTTCTATATGTATGCTCTCTTAGCTTTTGTTTGTCATATAAAGATTTTATTTCATCATCAAATCTGAAGGTTAGTTTTTATGGGTATATGATTCTTAATTGGCATCCATGTTCTTTCAGAGCTTGAAATATATTGTTCAGAACCTTCTTGCTTTTAAGGTCTGGACTGAGAAATCTGCTGATATCTGTGTTGGTTTCCCCTTATATATAATCTGATGATTTTCTCTCATAGCCCTTAAAATCATGGCTTTATGTTGTATGTAGAGTATTTTCATTACAATGTGACTTGGTGTGGATCTGTTGTAATTTTCTGCTATTTTGTAAGCCTCTTGTATTTGGTTTTCCATTTCATTCTTCAGGTTTGGGAAATTTTCAGATCATATTTCATTGAAGACATTGCTCATTTCTTTGGTTTGTATCTCTATGCCTTCCTCAATCCCAAAAATCCTTAAATGGCCTTTTCATGATATCCCATAATTCTTAAAATTTTCATTCATGATTTCTTATCATCTTCCCAGTTTGGTCAACTTTATTTCCAAGAATAAATATTCTGTCTTCATTGTCTGAGATTCTGTCTTCCATAAGATCTAGTCTGTTGGTGATCTATCCAGTTTTTAATTTGGTTTATTATTTCTTTCATTTCAAGTATTTGTTTTTTTTTTTTAGAATCTCAATCTCTTTATTGAAGTGCTCTTTTCTTCCTATATTTTCTCTTTTTTGACTGTTTATTGGAGTGATCAGACATTACCTGCATTTGCTCTCTTACTTTTTGCTTCATGGATGATTTTAATTATGTAGATTCCAAACTCATTTTCTGTGATTTCTACTGCCATGCTGTTATTCACTTCCATCCAAAATCTTGCTACATTGGTTTAGTTCCTTCTCAAAGAAATGCCTAAATTTTTTAACAATGCTCCTGTGAAATGACAGCAAATCATGAGACAACTACATATTCCAAGTGGAACAGGTTGGCATCCAGTCAGTTGAGATTGAAGGGTGTGGAGATTCCAGGTTCCTTCAAGTGAGGGAACTTGGTTTTTGTCCCCTGGGGCTGCTTCTAGGCCTTAGTAGCCTTGGGTCCTCTTGAGTGCATGCTGTGACATCCTGGCTGCTCTGCTGATCCTTGGTGATATCACAGAAATGCAGACTGACAGCAGCATAGCATCATGGTGCCCAAGGCAACCAGAGAAGCTTTTGGTCCTGGCCCTTTCTGAAAAAGACTCAAGGCAAGTCTGGGCTCAGCTGTGATATTAGGAGGGAAGACTGAGGTAGGCAACCCCAGGGGCCTGTTGTTTTCAAGAAATGTGATCCCAACTTCTTCACCCACTGAAGGGGAGAGGGAATGTTGGGGGTCTGGCATATCTGACCTTAGTGTTCTAACTCCTTCCTGGGAAAGGTACTCCACTGAAAACTGTCAGCCCACACTACCCCCCAGACCTGCTAGGTGCCACCATCCTCAGTTCAGCCTGC